>NC_068374.1:8960894-9260894 GCF_023724105.1 Carassius gibelio
TTACAATAAACTGAAGGTGTTTTGGTGTAAATCAGCTGAGTGTCTGTGACGGTGAGATTTGTGTTTATAGAGATAACAAGATTTAAATGATAATAAATACAAAAATTTACAATTGCTGTACAATAAAAAGTAAGTATATTTATTCTACTACTATAACAGTTATGTTATTATCTTATTATAATATTAAAATAAAATTCATATTTTGGTTAATCTTAATAAATACTAACTTTTTAATGAATACATATTGCAATAAAAAAATTATAATTAATAAAAAATATGACAATATAAAATATTTTGGTTAAGTGTATAATAACAATACTATTATTCATATTATTATTAATAAATACTGACATTTTATTTTAGAGTGCAATATGAATACTGCAATAGCTTTAATTGATTTGTTTAATTGGTATATTTAACATAAATTAAGCATAATATTTAGTTAATAATAATAATAATATAAACTTAATAAATGCATTAAAAATTGTAAAATTGGTGTAAAATAAAAATGTCAGTTCTACTACTACTACTAATACATATTTTATTTTATATTACAATAGTATAATTTTCAATTGTAACAGTTATTGTCTTACAGTTATTGAAATAAAATTCATATTTTGGTTGATATTATTAATAAATACTGACTTTTTATTGAATAAAAATTGCAATAATATATTTAATGGATTTTTTATTTTAATTTAAATAGTACAATTATAATTAATAAAATATATTTTTTGCACTCTTAAATCAAATATCAGTGTTGTACTACTAATAATAACCAAAATAATAACTTAATTGTACTATTTTATTATAACATTAAAGAAATGTTATAAATGCAGTAATCCTATCATACTGTAAAATAAAGTGAGAATTTAATATAAACCAAAAATATTAATTATGTATTTTTATTATTTAAATGATAAGTTACTACTATATTAATCCTGTTCCATTGTAAAATAAGTAGTTAGTATTTATTATTATTATTATTATTATTATTATTATTACATACAGACTTAAATTTTCAATAGGATTATTGCAATAGTAAGATTTCTGTTTAATTGTTTAAAGTAAAATTTATATTTTGTTGTTGTTACTATTTTAACAAACTATTATTTTACTTTATTTTAAATATATATTAATAAACAAATCAATATAAATTCAATATTGTAGGAATCATACTGCACTGTAAAATAAAATGTCAGTATTTAATAATAGTCATAATAATTAGGGGCCAAGCACCGAAGGTGCGTAGGACCCTATTGTTTTTGTTGCCGTTCTTATTAGGGGCCAAGCACCGAAGGTGCGTAGGACCCTATTGTTTTTGTTGGCTTTCTTATTATTAGGGGCCAAGCACCGAAGGTGCGTAGGACCCTATTGTTTTTGTTGGCGTTCTTATTATTATTATTAGGGGCCAAGCACCGAAGGTGCGTAGGACCCTATTGTGTTTGTTCCCGTTCTTATTAGGGGCCAAGCACCGAAGGTGCGAAGGCACCTATTGTGTTTGTTGGCGTTATTAGGGGCCAAGCACCGAAGGTGCGAGGCACCTATTGTTTTCGTTGGCGTTATTAGGGGCCAAGCACCGAAGGTGCGAAGGCACCTATTGTGTTTGTTGGCGTTATTAGGGGCCAAGCACCGAAGGTGCGAGGCACCTATTGTTTCCGTTGGCGTTATTATTATTAGGGGCCAAGCACCGAAGGTGCGTAGGCACCTATTGTTTCCGTTGGCGTTATTAGGGGCCAAGCACCGAAGGTGCGAGGCACCTATTGTTTTTGTTGGCGTTCTTATTATTATTATTATTATTCTTCCGACTGGGAGTCTATGGCAGCCCATAGAACCGAATGCGGGAAAGTTGTTTTGGTTTGACATTCTGATAGAGGACAGTGCCAACATTAAATACACCAATTTTGGTGTGTCTAAGACATTCCCTCTAGCGCCACCAACTGTCCAAAATTTCACTTTAATTTTGTTAATAACTTTTTAACCGTAAGGCCAATCAACAAAATTCTTTTTTCCTCTGATTTCTGAGCTCATGCCAATTCGATTGCACCCTATGATGTCATTTTCCATCATATAAATATGGCCGCCAATTAGAATTTTTTGAAAAACCTACTTTTTCGAACTCGTCCTAGACGGTTTGTCCGATTCACACGAAAATTGAACCAGATCATCTTCAGGCAGTGCTGACCAAAAGTTATGCAAATCAAATTGATTTGTCAAACCGTTTTCGATAAACGCTCAAACAAATTTTACGAAACGCTTACAAAAACAGTCGTTAGGCTGTATCTCTGCAACAATTTATCGTATTCAGACCAAACCTGGTACATGTCATAACAAGTATGACCTGAGGCTACTTGCTGCGTTTCGGCGCAGCGCCACCTACTGGTCCAGAGATATGGAAAATTGCTATTTTTGCTTATAACTTCTAAACAGTTTGTCCAAAAATCATAACATTGGTCTTGTTAGATTCAGGGCAACATGCCGAGTCGACTGATATCCAATTTTACCATCTCGGCCATTTTGACTGTCGGCCATTTTGAATTTTGTGCTAAAATGCTGTATTTTCAGAACGCATCAACGGATTGTTACGAAACATGGTATGGGTCATCAGCACAATGTCCTGAAGGAGCGTGAGAAGTTTCGAAACAGCGCCACCTAGTGGTGATCATTATTTTTAAAATGCTTATAACCTTGGGTGTGGTCGACTTATTTTCTCAAAACTCACCAAATTAGACTCCTGAAACCTTACCGAGTCCTACGATACCAAACATGCTAGGTTTCGCCTTACGGTTTGTGTAGCGTTGTGATTTAGCGCTTAAAAAACATCTGGCTATATCTTTGAAACCGCTTGTCTGATCAAGACGAAACCACCGTCAGAAGTTCGGAAACATAGGTCGATAGCTATACGCCAATGCCCAAATGCCAAAATATTCATAGTAAGGGGTAGTAATATTCAATCAAAGTCAAGAGTCAGTCAATTTTTACATGCTTTTTCATATAAATGTCCATAACTCTGAAGTGAATTGAGATATTTTCACCAAAATTGACACACATATGTATGGGCTCACTCTGAGCAAACATAAAAAAAATGGTGGGACTGAGCCTCTTGGTGGCGCTATAATAGAACAAAACATGAAATTCTCATTGACTTCAATACAGTTTTGTGAAATAAAATGCTATACTAAACAAATGCATTGGTGTAATGTTACGAAACTCAGAATGTGCCAACAACACCATCCCCTGTAGGTACTCAAAATATTTTGAAACAGCCGCACCTAGTGGTCAAAAGTTATAACTCAATTTACATAAAGGCTAATAACTTTTGAATAAATCTGGCTATTGACATCATGCTGGTCTTCATAGATTCCTTGGGTCACGCCGAGAACATAGATATAAAGTTTTTCTTATTTGGCTGAACTTCCTGTCCGCCATTTTGATTAATGTTGAAAACCTACTTTTTCGAACTCCTCCTAGACCGTTTGTCAGATTTTCACCGAATTTGACGTGGATCATCTTCAGACCATCCTGGCAAAATGTTATGGTTTTCTTGCCGATATACGAAACGGTTCTCATTTAGCGCATCAATGAAGCTGCTGAAAGGGTGCCAAAATGCATTTAAGGCTGTATCTCTGCAAAGCTTTGACATATTTGCACCAAACTTTGTATGTATCATCGTCACCTCACTCTGATCATTCCAAATTAATTTGGTAACAGCGCCACCTATTGGTTACATGTGATGAGCCAATAAATCCTATTAATAGTTGTGGTGTTTATTGTTTTCAAGCCATTTTGCCTAAAATAATCTTAAAACGGTTTTAATTTCTCATTCCTGCCGTTCGTCTGAAGCTTGCTTCTGTAGTGCTTGGCCCCGTTATTGCTGCTTGCAGCTATATTTATTATTATTCTGCTTCTTCTTCTTCTTCTTCTTCCGCCGCAAGTCTATGGCAGCCCATAGAACCGATTGCGGGAAAGTTGTATAATTTGGCACACTGATAGAGGACAGTCCCAGCATTAACTATAGCAAATTTGAAGTCTCTAACTCCAACTCTCTAGCGCCACCACTTGTCCAAACTTTCAATGTTTCTATGCTAATAACTCTTGAACCGTAAGCCAGAAAATGAAAATTCTTTTTTCTTCTGAATCCTTGGCTCATGCCAAGTCGAATGAACCCCAAAATTCAAAAATCGCAAGGTTTAGTTTTTTCGCTATTTTCAATTATTCGACAAACCTACTTTTTCGAACTCGTCCTAGACGGTTAGTCTGATTGCCACGAAAATTGGCTCAGATCATCTTCAGACCAGGCCGGCAAAAAGTTATGGAACTCAAGTTGATTCGTCCAACCGTTGTCGAATGCCACGTAAACTAATTTGACGAAATGCACGCAAAAATGCACGTGAGGCTATATCTCGGCAACAGTTTGTCATATTGAGACCAAACTTGGTGTGTGTTTTAACAAGCATGAACTGAGACTACCTGCAGTGTTTCGACACAGCGCCACCTAGTGGTCAGGAGATATGAAAAATGCATATTTTGGCTTATAACTTCTGAATGGTGTGGCCAAAAATCACACAACTGGTGTCTTTAGATTCAGTGAGTCATCTCGAGTCGAATGATATCCAATTTTCCCGAGTCGGCCATTTTAGGCGTCGGCCATTTTGAATTATGTGTTAAAATGCTGTATTTTTTGAACGCAGCATCGTATCGTTTCGCAAATAATTACAAAAATATTCGGCTCCATGCCCTGAAGGTACTCAAAAAGTTTGGTGGCAGCGCCACCTTGTGGCCAATAGTTATAATGAAATATCACATAAATGCTAATAACTTTTGAATAATTTAGACTATTAAAATTAAAATGGTCTCGCTATATTCTGTGGGTCATGCCGAGAGCATTGATACCAATTATGTGAAAATTGGCCATACTTCCTGTCCGCCATTTTGCTTAATGTTGAAAACCTACTTTTTCGAACTCCTCCTAGACCGTTAGTCCAATTTTCACCAAATTTGACGTGAATCATCTTCAGACCATGCTGGCAAAAAGTTATGGATTTCGTGTCGATATACGAAACAGTTCTCATTTAGCGCATCAATGAATTTGCTGGAAGGGTGCCAAAATGCATTTGAGGCTGTATCTCTGCAACGCTTTGACATATTTGCACCAAATTTTGTATGTGTCATCGCCACCTCACACTGACCATGCCACAGAAATTTGGTGACAGCGCCACCTATTGGTCAAGAGTAATAAACCATTCATTAACCATGAATAATTACACTTGTAAAAATGCTAATAACTTTTTATTGCATTAGCCCATTCGAATGGAACTGGGCTCAAAATATTCCCTGGTTTATGCCGATAACATAGATACCAAATATACCATAGTAAGCTGAACTTCCGGTCCGCCATTTTGATTTATGTTGAAAACCTACTTTGTTGAACTCCTCATCAACCGTAGGTCCGATTTTCACCAAATTCGAATCAAATGATCTTCAGACTATGCTGACTCAAAGTTATGGCTTTTGAGTCGATAGACAAAACCGTTTTCGCATACCACATCGACGAATTTGAGGCACAATGAGAAAATGACACTTGAGGCTGTATCCCTGGAATGCTTTGGCATATTGACACCAAACTTTGTGTGTGTCATTGAAAAGTCACACAGAGTACACCAAATTGATTTTATAACAGTGCCACCTATTGGTCAAGCTTGATAAGCCAAGTAATCATGCTACTAGAGGTGGTATTATGATTTTTTTTGCCATTTCAATTACAATAATTCCAAAATTGCTGTTATTGCTCATTAATGAATTTGGTGTGATGCTTCATGCGATGCTTAGCTCCTACATTTGCCATTGGAGTGCTTGGCCCCGTAATTGCTGCTTGCAGCTATATTTAGGGGCCAAGCACCGAAGGTGCGTAGGCACCTATTGTTTCCGTTGGCGTTATTATTATTATTCTGCTTCTTCTTCTTCTTCTTCTTCCGCCGCAAGTCTATGGCAGCCCATAGAACCGATTGCGGGAAAGTTGTATAATTTGGCACACTGATAGAGGACAGTCCCAGCATTAACTATAGCAAATTTGAAGTCTCTAACTCCAACTCTCTAGCGCCACCACTTGTCCAAACTTTCAATGTTTCTATGCTAATAACTTTTGAACCGTAAGCCAGAAAATGAAAATTCTTTTTTCTTCTGAATCCTTGGCTCATGCCAAGTCGAATGAACCCCAAAATTCAAAAATCGCAAGGTTTAGTTTTTTCGCTATTTTCAATTATTCGAAAAACCTACTTTTTCGAACTCGTCCTAGACGGTTAGTCCGACTGCCACGAAAATTGGCTCAGATCATCTTCAGACCATGCTGGCAAAAAGTTATGGAATTCAAGTTGATTCGTCCAACTGTTGTCGAATGACACGTAAACAAATTTGACGAAAAGCACGCAAACATGCACGTGAGGCTATATCCCGGCAACGGTTTGTCATATTGAGACCAAACTTGGCGTGTGTTATAACAAGCATGAACTGAGACTACCTGCAGTGTTTCGACACAGCGCCACCTAGTGGTCAGGAGATATGAAAAATGCATATTTTGGCTTATAACTACTGAATGGTTTGGCCAAAAATCACACAACTGGTCTCTTTAGATTCAGTGAGTCATGTCGAGTCAAATGATATCCAATTTTCCTGTGTCGGCCATTTTAGGCGTCGGCCATTTTGAATTATGATTTAAAATGCTGTATTTTTTGAACGCAGCATCGTATCGTTTCGCAAATAATTACAAAAATATTCGGCTCCATGCCCTGAAGGTACTCAAAAAGTTTGGTGGCAGCGCCACCTTGTGGCCAATAGTTATAATGAAATATCACATAAATGCTAATAACTTTTGAATAAATTAGTCTATTTAAATTACAATGGTCTCGCTATATTCTGTGGGTCATGCCGAGAGTATTGATACCAATAATGTGAAAATTGGCCTTACTTCCTGTCCGCCATTTTGCTTAATGTTGAAAACCTACTTTTTCGAACTCCTCCTAGACCGTTAGGCCAATTTTCACCAAATTTGACGTGCATCATCTTCAGACCATGCTGGCAAAAAGTTATGGATTTCGTGTCGATATACGTAACGGTTCTCATTTAGCGCATCAACGAATTTGCTGGAAGGGTGCCAAAATGCATTTGAGGCTGTATCTCTGCAACACTTTGACATATTTGCACCAAACTTTGTATGTGTCATCGCCACCTCACACTGACCATGCTACATAAATTTGGTAACAGCGCCACCTATTGGTCAGGAGTAATAAACCATTCATTAACCATGAGTAATTACACTTTTTAAAATGCTAATAACTTTTTAATGCATTAGCCTATTTGAAGGAAACTGGGCTCAAAATATTCCCTGGCTTATGCCGATAACATAGATACCAAATATACCACGGTAAGCTGAACTTCCGGTCCGCCATTTTGATTTATGTTGAAAACATACTTTTTCGAACTCCTCATCAACCGTATGTCCGATTTTCACCAAATTCGAATCAAATGATCTTCAGGCTATACTGATTCAAAGTTATGGATTTTGAGTCAATAGACAAAACCGTTTTCGCATACCACATCGACGAATTTGAGGCACAATGAGAAAATGACACTTGAGGCTGTATCCCTGGAATGCTTTGGCATATTGACACCAAACTTTGTGTGTGTCATTGAAAAGTCACACAGAGTACACCAAATTGATTTTATAACAGTGTCACCTATTGGTCAAGCTTGATAAACCAAGTAATCATGCTACTAGAGGTGGTATTGGTGTCTTTTTTTTTGCCATTTCAAATACAATAATTCCAAAATTGCTGTTATTGCTCATTAATGTATTTGGTGTGATGCTTTATGCAATGCTTAGCTACTACATTTGCCGTTGGAGTGCTTGGCCCCGTAATTGCTGCTTGCAGCTATATTTAGGGGCCAAGCACCGAAGGTGCGAAGGCACCTATTGTGTTTGTTGGCGTTATTATTATTCTTCTTCTTCCACCCCAAGTCTATGGTAGCCCATAGAACCGATTGCGGGAAAGTTGTATAATTTGGCACACTAATAGAGGACTGTCTGAACATTAACCGTAGCAAATTTGAAGTCTCTAACTCAAACTCTCTAGCGCCACCAATTGTCTAAACTTTCAAAAACTTGATGCTAATAACTCTTGAACCGTAAGCCACAAAATGAAAATTCTTTTTTCCTGTGATTCCTTGGCTCATGCCGAGTGGAATGGACACCGAAATTCAAAAATCGCAAGGCTTAGTTTTTTCGCTATCGTCAATTGTTCGTAAAACCTACTTTTTCGAACTCGTCCTAGGCCGTTGCACCGATTGTCACGAAAATTGAATCAGATAATCTTCAGACCATGCTGGCAAAAAGTTATGGAATTCAAGTTGATTTCTCAAACCGTGTCCGAATAGCTCATGAACGAATTCTTCGAAAAGCACGCAAACGTGAACGTGAGGCTATATCTCCGCAACGGTTTGGCCTATTGAGACCAATCTTGGTGGGTCTTATAACAACCATTCCCTGGGACTACCTGCAGTGTTTCGGCGCTGTGCCCCCTAGTGGTCAGGAGATATGAAAAATGCATGTTTTTGCTCATAACTTCTGAACGGTTTTGCCAAAAATCACAAAAGTGGTGTCTTTAGATTCAGTGCATCATTCCGAGTCGAATGATACCGAATTTTCCCAATTCGGCCATTTTGGGCGTCGGCCATTTTGAATTTAGTTGTAAATTGCTGTATCTTAAGAATGAAGTTCCGTATCGTTTCGCAAATAATTACAAAAATGTCCGGCTCCATGCCCTGAATGTACACACAAAAATTGGGGGCAGCGCCACCTTGTGGTCAATAGTTATAACGATTTTTCGAAAAATGCTAATAACTTTTGCATACATTAGCCTATTGTAACAAAACTGATGTTGATAGATTCCTTGGGTCATGCCGAGAACACCGATACCCCATTTGTCAATTTTGGCAAAATTTCCTGTCCGCCATTTTGATTCATGTTGAAAACCTACTTTTTCGAACTCCTCCTAGACCGTTGCTCAGATTTTCACCAAATTTGATTTGGATCATCTTCAGACCATGCTGGCAAAAAGTTATGGAATTTGTGTCGATACACGTAACCGTTTTCAATTAGCGTACCAACGAATTTGCTGGAAAGATGCCAAACTGCATCTGAGGCTGTATCTCTGCAAAGGTTGGAGATATTTACACAAAACTTAATATGTGACATCGTCACATCACATTGACCACGCCACATCATTTTGGTCACAGCGCCACCTATTGGTCAAGAGTAATAAACCAATCAATAACCGCTAATTATTACATTTCCAATAATGCTAATAACTTTTGATTGCATTAGCCTATTGTCATGAAACATGTCTCAAAATGTTCCTTGGGACATGCCGACAACATACATACCAATTATGTCATATTAAGCAAAACTTCCTGTCCACCATTTTGATTCATGTTGAAAACCTTTTTTTTTAAACTCATCCTCAACCGTTTGTCTGATTTTCACCAAAATTGAATCAGATCATCTTCAGACCGTGCTGACAAAAAGTTATGGATTTCGTGTCAATAGACGAAACCGTTTTTGTACAGCGCTGCTTCAGATGTCAGGCATCTTCACAAAATGAGTCTGAGGCTATATCTCTGCAAAGCTTTGTTGTAATTAAGCCAAACTTGTGTGTGCCATTGTCTAACATGGAGAATAGGCTCACAGACACTCACACACAGAAATGAATTGGTTCAACTATTATATGAATAATCAATAAGCATGATTACACACACACACACACACACACACACACACAGAGAAGTACATGCCCACACATTTTGTTGTATGTAGATATTTGAAATAAATTATAGGTGACACACAACTCACAGAAAGACTTCTTTTCTTACATTTCTATGTCAGGTTTCATTGCATTCATATTCTGACATAATAGTAAACATTTGATATACATGTATGAATAAATTGTTGAACTTTCACTCAATGTGATCTTAAATGCTTGAACAGTAATATTAAATAATAGTAATATATATTTTTCTAGAATCAATCATCGAGACAATGAACTGTAATGTTTTAGTCTTTAGTGAGCCCATTAGTGGTCTTCCAGTGACATCTAGTGGTCGTAAATGCAATTTATCATACAACACTGTCTCTTTAACCTTTATAACTGTTATATGTTGTCTTCATTTCATTCCAAAGAAGCATACGCAATTTATGTATAATTTCACAGTCTAGATAATAGTACTGCACTGATTTTAAATAACCTAGATATGGCTGACAGTAAAAGAATAGAACAGAATTACAGACACACACAAACATGAAATGTTTAAACTACTATATTAATACTCAATAAGCATGCTTAAACCCACACACAGATGCACACATTTTGTTATATATATAGATAATTAAAATAAATGATGGGTGATAAAACCTATTGCAAGTCTTCTGTTTTTATGGGCTTCTATGTCATTTTTCAGGTTTCATTGCAATCATAATCTGGCATAATTATAAACATTAGATATATCTGTATGAATAAATTGGTAAACTTTGACTCAATGTGATCTGAAATGCTTGAACAGTAATATTAAATAATAGTAATATACATTTTTTCTAGATGAATCCCTCAACAAGCCCATAAACTGTCATGTTTTAGTCTTTAGTGAGCTCATTAGTGGTCTTCCAGTGACATCTAGTAGATATAATTGCAATTTTTTATTCAACACTGGGTTTTGAAGCTTTATAAATATTACAGTGTTCTTTTTTACCTAATCTCTGTTAAATTTTGCATGATTGTTTAGAAAAAATACAGATCTAATGCATGTGTGATTATATTACCCCTTTTTTTTGCAGTTTAATGCCATTCACAACAGAAATCTTTTGTTTTTTAGGCCATTTTAACTGTTATAGCACCAGCTATTTTCTGATCTTAATGAAACTTTGCATGCTTGGTGGGTCATCTTTCACATGTTATAACCAAGTTTCATAACGTTTTTGTTTCAGTTTTATAGGCTTTAGGTTACATGTGGCCACGGCCCTTTCCTAAATGACCTCTTATAGCTAACCAAAGGACAAAATGCAACATATTTTTGAAAATTATTGATCTAGAGAGTCCAGAGAATATTATTGCAGTGGTTTGATCAAGACTGAACAAAAAACCAGGTGACCCAAAACATTAAAATTCGTGGACCAATTTTACGAAAAAGGCTATAACTCGGGAACAAAATGAGATATCTTCACCAAACTCAGAACTCATATGCATGAACAAAAACTTTAGTCAAATTATTATTATTTTTTCCATATCTGTCACTTGGTGGCGCTACAGGATGAAAAAAAATCAAATGGCTATAACTAAGCAACCGTTGATCCAATCAACTTGAAAATTGATATGGCCCAATGTGGCACAAGTGCTCTATGAGGAATTTCACTTATCTTAAAAAACATGGCCGCCATTGGCCAAACAACTTTAAGCACCTATTTGACAAGGTTAATGGAAGTCGATCGGAACGAAACTCGGTGAGCATGTTCGACTCATTGCCCTAAAGGTCTGTAAGTATTTTGAAAGAAATTGCCCACAAAATTGTCACCTCCCACAGAACACAACAAAGCGATTTGATTACAGCGCCAACTATTTTCCAAAAATGATAATGCATCTTTTTACTGGAGTTTTACTGGCTGTTTCAATTACACTCTTCCAATAATTGCTTTTCTTACTCGTTGCATTTGGTCTGATGCTCCATGCCATGCTTAGCTCCTCGCTGTGGAACTTTTATTAACGATTTTCAGCCATTTCAATTACAATCATGCAATTATTAATTTCATTATTCATTGTTGCCTTTGGTCTGATGCTACATATGCTTAGCTCCTGATGTTGCCGCTGGAATGCTTGGCCCCGTGATTGCTGCTTGCAGCTATATTTAGGGGCCAAGCACCGAAGGTGCGTAGGCACCTATTGTTTTCGTTGGCGTTATTAGGGGCCAAGCACCGAAGGTGCGTAGGCACCTATTGTTTTCGTTGGCGTTATTATTATTATTCTTCTTCTTCTTCCGCCGCAAGTCTATGGCAGCCCATAGAACCGTTTGCGGGAAAGTTGTATAATTTGGCACACTGATAGAGGACAGTCCCAACATTAACTATAGCAAATTTGAAGCCTCTAACTCCTACTCTCTAGCGCCACCACTTGTCCAAACTTTCAATGTTTGTATGCTAATAACTTTTGAACCGTAAGCCAGAAAATGGAAATTCTTTTTTCCTCTGAATCCTTGGCTCAGGCCAAGTCGAATGAACCCTAAAATTCAAAAATCGCAAGGTTTAGTTTTTTCGCTATTTTCAATTATTCGAAAAACCTACTTTTTCGAACTCGTCCTAGACGGTTAGTCCGATTGCCACGAAAATTGGCTCAGATCATCTTCAGACCATGCTGGCAAAAAGTTATGGAATTCAAGTTGATTCGTCCAACTGTTGTCGAATGACACGTAAACAAATTTGACGAAAAGCACGCAAACATGCACGTGAGGCTATATCCCGGCAACGGTTTGTCATATTGAGACCAAACTTGGCGTGTGTTATAACAAGCATGAACTGAGACTACCTGCTGTGTTTCGACACAGCGCCACCTAGTGGTCAGGAGATATGAAAAATGCATATTTTGGCTTATAACTACTGAATGGTTTGGCCAAAAATCACACAACTGGTCTCTTTAGATTCAGTGAGTCATGTCGAGTCGAATGATATCCAATTTTCCTGTGTCGGCCATTTTAGGCGTCGGCCATTTTGAATTATGTTTCAAAATGCTGTATTTTTTGAACGCAGCATCGTATCGTTTCGCAAATAATTACAAAAATATTTGGCTCCATGCCCTGAAGGTACTCAAAAAGTTTGGTGGCAGCGCCACCTTGTGGCCAATAGTTATAATGAAATATCACATAAACGCTAATAACTTTTGAATAAATTAGTCTATTAAAATTAAAATGGTCTCGCTATATTCTGTGGGTCATGCCGAGAGTATTGATACCAATAATGTGAAAATTGGCCTTACTTCCTGTCCGCCATTTTGCTTAATGTTGAAAACCTACTTTTTCGAACTCCTCCTAGACCGTTAGCCCAATTTTCACCAAATTTGACGTGAATCATCTTCAGACCATGCTGGCAAAAAGTTATGGATTTTGTGTCGATATACGTAACGGTTCTCATTTAGCGCATCAACGAATTTGCTGGAAGGGTGCCAAAATGCATTTGAGGCTGTATCTCTGCAACACTTTGACATATTTGCACCAAACTTTGTATGTGTCATCGCCACCTCACACTGACCATGCCACATAAATTTGGTAACAGCGCCACCTATTGGTCAAGAGTAATAAACCATTCATTAACCATGAGTAATTACACTTTTTAAAATGCTAATAACTTTTTAGTCCATTAGCCTATTGCAACGAAACTGGGCTCAAAATATTCCCTGGCTTATGCCGATAACATAGATACCAAATATGCCAGTGTTTACTGACGTTCCGGTCCACCATTTTGATTTATGTGGAAAACCTACTTTTTCGAACTCCTCATGAACCGTATGTCCAATTTTCACCAAATTCGAATCAGATGATCTTCAGACTATGTTGACACAAAGTTATGGATTTTGTGTCGATAGACAAAACCGTTTTCGCATACCAAAGCGACGAAGTTGAAACACAATGACAAAATGACACTTGAGGCTGCATCTCTGGAATGCTTTGGCATATTGACACCAAACTTTGTGTGTGTCATTGAAAAGACACACAGAGTACACCAAATTGATTTTATAACAGTGTCACCTATTGGTCAAGCTTGATAAACCAAGTAATCATGCTACTAGAGGTGGTATTGGTGTTTTTTTTGCCATTTCAAATACAATAATTCCAAAATTGCTTTTATTGCTCATTAATGTATTTGGTGTGATGCTTTATGCGATGCTTAGCTACTACATTTGCCGTTGGAGTGCTTGGCCCCGTAATTGCTGCTTGCAGCTATATTTATTATTCTTCTTCTTCTTCTTCTTCTTCCGCCGCAAGTCTATGGCAGCCCATAGAACCGTTTGCGGGAAAGTTGTATAATTTGGCACACTGATAGAGGACAGTCCCAACATTAACTATAGCAAATTTGAAGCCTCTAACTCCTACTCTCTAGCGCCACCACTTGTCCAAACTTTCAATGTTTGTATGCTAATAACTTTTGAACCGTAAGCCAGAAAATGGAAATTCTTTTTTCCTCTGAATCCTTGGCTCAGGCCAAGTCGAATGAACCCTAAAATTCAAAAATCGCAAGGTTTAGTTTTTTCGCTATTTTCAATTATTCGAAAAACCTACTTTTTCGAACTCATCCTAGACGGTTAGTCCGATTGCCACGAAAATTGGCTCAGATCATCTTCAGACCATGCTGGCAAAAAGTTATGGAATTCAAGTTGATTCGTCCAACTGTTGTCGAATGACACGTAAACAAATTTGACGAAAAGCACGCAAACATGCACGTGAGGCTATATCCCGGCAACGGTTTGTCATATTGAGACCAAACTTGGCGTGTGTTATAACAAGCATGAACTGAGACTACCTGCTGTGTTTCGACACAGCGCCACCTAGTGGTCAGGAGATATGAAAAATGCATATTTTGGCTTATAACTACTGAATGGTTTAGCCAAAAATCACACAACTGGTCTCTTTAGATTCAGTGAGTCATGTTGAGTCGAATGATATCCAATTTTCCTGTGTCGGCCATTTTAGGCGTCGGCCATTTTGAATTATGTTTCAAAATGCTGTATTTTTTGAACGCAGCATCGTATCGTTTCGCAAATAATTACAAAAATATTCGGCTCCATGCCCTGAAGGTACTCAAAAAGTTTGGTGGCAGCGCCACCTTGTGGCCAATAGTTATAATGAAATATCACATAAACGCTAATAACTTTTGAATAAATTAGTCTATTAAAATTAAAATGGTCTCGCTATATTCTGTGGGTCATGCCGAGAGTATTGATACCAATAATGTGAAAATTGGCCTTACTTCCTGTCCGCCATTTTGCTTAATGTTGAAAACCTACTTTTTCGAACTCCTCCTAGACCGTTAGCCCAATTTTCACCAAATTTGACGTGAATCATCTTCAGACCATGCTGGCAAAAAGTTATGGATTTTGTGTCGATATACGTAACGGTTCTCATTTAGCGCATCAACGAATTTGCTGGAAGGGTGCCAAAATGCATTTGAGGCTGTATCTCTGCAACACTTTGACATATTTGCACCAAACTTTGTATGTGTCATCGCCACCTCACACTGACCATGCCACATAAATTTGGTAACAGCGCCACCTATTGGTCAAGAGTAATAAACCATTCATTAACCATGAGTAATTACACTTTTTAAAATGCTAATAACTTTTTAGTCCATTAGCCTATTGCAACGAAACTGGGCTCAAAATATTCCCTGGCTTATGCCGATAACATAGATACCAAATATGCCAGTGTTTACTGAAGTTCCGGTCCACCATTTTGATTTATGTGGAAAACCTACTTTTTCGAACTCCTCATGAACCGTATGTCCAATTTTCACCAAATTCGAATCAGATGATCTTCAGACTATGTTGACACAAAGTTATGGATTTTGTGCCGATAGACAAAACCGTTTTCGCATACCAAAGCGACGAAGTTGAAACACAATGACAAAATGACACTTGAGGCTGCATCTCTGGAATGCTGTGGCATATTAACACCAAACTTTGTGTGTGTCATTGAAAAGTCAAACAGAGTACACCAAATTGATTTCATAACAGTGCCACCTATTGGTCAAACTTTATAAGCCAAGTAATCATGCTACTAGAGGTGGTATTATGATTTTTTTTTTTGCCATTTCAATTACAATAATTCCAAAATTACTGTTATTGCTCATTAATGTATTTGGTGTGATGCTTCATGCCA
This sequence comes from Carassius gibelio, assembly GCF_023724105.1. Classification (NCBI taxonomy): domain Eukaryota; kingdom Metazoa; phylum Chordata; class Actinopteri; order Cypriniformes; family Cyprinidae; genus Carassius; species Carassius gibelio. Next base: position 8,976,858 of record NC_068374.1, read on the forward strand.
TGCTTAGCTCCTACATTTGCCGTTGGAGTGCTTGGCCCCGTAATTGCTGCTTGCAGCTATATTTAGGGGCCAAGCACCGAAGGTGCGTAGGCACCTATTGTTTTCGTTGGCGTTATTAGGGGCCAAGCACCGAAGGTGCGTAGGACCCTCTTGTTTTTGTTGGCGTTCTTATTATTAGGGGCCAAGCACCGAAGGTGCGTAGGCACCTATTGTTTCCGTTGGCGTTATTATTATTATTCTGCTTCTTCTTCTTCTTCTTCTTCCGCCGCAAGTCTATGGCAGCCCATAGAACCGATTGCGGGAAAGTTGTATAATTTGGCACACTGATAGAGGACAGTCCCAGCATTAACTATAGCAAATTTGAAGTCTCTAACTCCAACTCTCTAGCGCCACCACTTGTCCAAACTTTCAATGTTTCTATGCTAATAACTTTTGAACCGTAAGCCAGAAAATGAAAATTCTTTTTTCTTCTGAATCCTTGGCTCATGCCAAGTCGAATGAACCCCAAAATTCAAAAATCGCAAGGTTTAGTTTTTTCGCTATTTTCAATTATTCGACAAACCTACTTTTTCAAACTCGTCTTAGACGGTTAGTCTGATTGCCACGAAAATTGTCTCAGATCATCTTCAGACCAGGCCGGCAAAAAGTTATGGAATTCAAGTTGATTCGTCCAACCGTTGTCGAATGACACGTAAACTAATTTGACGAAATGCACGCAAAAATGCACGTGAGGCTATATCTCGGCAACAGTTTGTCATATTGAGACCAAACTTGGTGTGTGTTTTAACAAGCATGAACTGAGACTACCTGCAGTGTTTCGACACAGCGCCACCTAGTGGTCAGGAGATATGAAAAATGCATATTTTGGCTTATAACTTCTGAATGGTTTGGCCAAAAATCACACAACTGGTCTCTTTAGATTCAGTGAGTCATCTCGAGTCGAATGATATCCAATTTTCCCGTGTCGGCCATTTTAGGCGTCGGCCATTTTGAATTATGTGTTAAAATGCTGTATTTTTTGAACGCAGCATCGTATCGTTTCGCAAATAATTACAAAAATATTCGGCTCCATGCCCTGAAGGTACTCAAAAAGTTTGGTGGCAGCGCCACCTTGTGGCCAATAGTTATAATGAAATATCACATAAATGCTAATAACTTTTGAATAATTTAGACTATTAAAATTAAAATGGTCTCGCTATATTCTGTGGGTCATGCCGAGAGCATTGATACCAATTATGTGAAAATTGGCCATACTTCCTGTCCGCCATTTTGCTTAATGTTGAAAACCTACTTTTTCGAACTCCTCCTAGACCGTTAGTCCAATTTTCACCAAATTTGACGTGAATCATCTTCAGACCATGCTGGCAAAAAGTTATGGATTTCGTGTCGATATACGAAACAGTTCTCATTTAGCGCATCAACGAATTTGCTGGAAGGGTGCCAAAATGCATTTGAGGCTGTATCTCTGCAACGCTTTGACATATTTGCACCAAATTTTGTATGTGTCATCGCCACCTCACACTGACCATGCCACAGAAATTTGGTGACAGCGCCACCTATTGGTCAAGAGTAATAAACCATTCATTAACCATGAATAATTACACTTGTAAAAATGCTAATAACTTTTTATTGCATTAGCCCATTCGAATGGAACTGGGCTCAAAATATTCCCTGGTTTATGCCGATAACATAGATACCAAATATACCATAGTAAGCTGAACTTCCGGTCCGCCATTTTGATTTATGTTGAAAACCTACTTTGTCGAACTCCTCATCAACCGTAGGTCCGATTTTCACCAAATTCGAATCAAATGATCTTCAGACTATGCTGACTCAAAGTTATGGCTTTTGAGTCGATAGACAAAACCGTTTTCGCATACCACATCGACGAATTTGAGGCACAATGAGAAAATGACACTTGAGGCTGTATCCCTGGAATGCTTTGGCATATTGACACCAAACTTTGTGTGTGTCATTGAAAAGTCACACAGAGTACACCAAATTGATTTTATAACAGTGCCACCTATTGGTCAAGCTTGATAAGCCAAGTAATCATGCTACTAGAGGTGGTATTATGATTTTTTTTTTGCCATTTCAATTACAATAATTCCAAAATTGCTGTTATTGCTCATTAATGAATTTGGTGTGATGCTTCATGCGATGCTTAGCTCCTACATTTGCCGTTGGAGTGCTTGGCCCCGTAATTGCTGCTTGCAGCTATATTTATTATTATTATTCTTCCGACTGGGCGTCTATGGCAGCCCATAGAACCGAATGCGGGAAAGTTTTAATGGCTTGACATTCTGATAGAGGACAGTGCCAACATTAAGTACACCAATTTTGGTGTGTCTAAGTCAATCCCTCTAGCGCCACCAACTGTCGAAAATTTCACTTTAATTTTGTTAATAACTTTTTAACCCTAAGGCCAATCAACGAAATTCTTTTTTCCTCTAATTTCTGAGCTCATGCCGATTCGATTGCACCCTACGAAGTCATTTCCGTCATAGAAATATGACCGCCATTTTGAATTTCTTTAAAAACCTACTTTTTCGAACTCGTCCTAGACGGTTTGTCCGATTCACACGAAAATTGAACCATATCATCCTCAGGCAGTGCTGACCAAAAGTTATGCAAATCAAATTGATTCGTCAAACCGTTTTCGATAAACGCTCTAACAAATTTTATGTAGTGCTTACAAAAACAGTCGTAAGGCTGTATCTCGGCAACGACTTATCCTATTCAGACCAAACTTGGTACATGTCATAACAAGCATGACCTGAGGCAACATGCTGTGATTGGGCGCAGCGCCACCTACTGATCCGGAGATATGAAAAACTGCTATTTTTGCTTATAACTTCTGAACAGTTTGTCCAAAAATCATAACATTGGTCTTGTTAGATTCAGGGCAACATGCCGAGTCGACTGATATCCAATTTGACCATTTCGGCCATTTTGACTGTCGGCCATTTTGAATTTTGTGCTAAAATGCTGTATTTTAAGAACGCATCAGCAGATTGTTACGAAACTTGGTATGGTTCATCAGCACAATGTCCTGAAGGAGCGTGAGAAGTTTCAAAACAGCGCCACCTAGTGGTGATCTTCTTTTTTTAAATGCTTATAACTTTGGGTGTGGTTGACTTATTTTCACGAGACTCATCAAATTGGACTCCGGAAACCTTACCGAGTCCTATGATACCAAACATGCTAGGTTTTGCCTTTCGGTTTGTGTAGCGTTGTGATTTAGCGCTTAAAAAACATTTGGCTATATCTTCGAAACCGCTTGTCTGATCGAGACGAAACCACCGTCAGAAGTTCGGAAACATAGGTCGATAGCTATACGCCAATGCCCAAATGCCAAAATATTGATAGTAAGGGGTAGTAATATTCAATCAAAGTCAAGAGTCAGTCATTTTTTACGTGCTTTTTCATATAAATGTCTATAACTCTGAAGTGAATTGAGATATTTTCACCAAAATTGACACACATATGTATGGGCTCACTCTGAGCACACATAAAAAAAATGGTGGGACTGAGCCTCTTGGTGGCGCTATAATAGAACAAAACATGAAATTCTCATTGACTTCAATACAGTTTTGTGAAATAAAATGCTATACTAAACAAATGCATTGGTGTAATATTACGAAACTCAGAATGTGCCAACAACACCATCCCCTGAAGGTACTCAAAATATTTTGAAACAGCGCCACCTAGTGGTCAAAAGTTATAACTCAATTTACATAAAGGCTAATAACTTTTGAATAAATCTGGCTATTGACATGACGCTGGTCTTTGTAGATTTCCTTGGGTCAAGTCGAGAACATAGATACAAAGTTTTCCTTATTTGGCTGAACTTCCTGTCCGCCATTTTGATTAATGTTGAAAACCTACTTTTTCGAACTCCTCCTAGACCGTTTGTCAGATTTTCACCAAATTTGACGTGGCTCATCTTCAGAACATGCTGGCAAAAAGTTATGGATTTCGTGTCGACATACGAAACGGTTCTCATTTAACGCATCAACAAATCTGCTTGAAAGGTGCCAAAATGCATTTGAGGCTGTATCTCTGCAAAGCTTTGACATATTTGCACCAAACTTTGTATGTGTCATCGACACCTCACACTGACCGTTCCAAACTAATTTGGTAACAGCACCACCTATTGGTTACACGTGATAAGCCAATAAATCCTATTACTAGTTGTTGTGTTGATTGTTTTCAAGCCATTTTGCCTAAAATAATCTTAAAACTGTCTTAATTACTCATTCCTGCCGTTCGTCTGAAGCTTGCTTCTGTAGTGCTTGGCCCCGTTATTGCTGCTTGCAGCTATATTTAGGGGCCAAGCACCGAAGGTGCGAAGGCACCTATTGTGTTTGTTGGCGTTATTATTATTCTGCTTCTTCTTCTTCTTCTTCCGCCGCAAGTCTATGGCAGCCCATAGAACCGATTGCGGGAAAGTTGTATAATTTGGCACACTGATAGAGGACAGTCCCAACATTAACTATAGCAAATTTGAGGTCTCTATCTCCTACTCTCTAGCGCCACCACTTGTCCAAACTTTCAATGTTTGTATGCTAATAACTCTTGAACCGTAAGCCACAAAATGAAAATTCTTTTTTCCTGTGATTCCTTGGCTCATGCCGAGTCGAATGGACACTGAAATTCAAAAATCGCAAGGCTTAGTTTTTTCGCTATCGTCAATTGTTCGTAAAACCTACTTTTTCGAACTCATCCTAGGCCGTTGCACCGATTGTCACGAAAATTGAATCAGATAATCTTCAGACCATGCTGGCAAAAAGTTATGGAATTCAAGTTGATTTGTCAAACCGTTTCCGAATAGCTCATGAACGAATTCTTCGAAAAGCACGCAAACGTGAACGTGAGGCTATATCTCCGCAACGGTTTGGCCTATTGAGACCAATCTTGGTGGGTCTTATAATAACCATTCCCTGGGACTACTTGCAGTGTTTCGGCGCTGTGCCCCCTAGTGGTCAGGAGATATGAAAAATGCATGTTTTTGCTCATAACTTCTGAACGGTTTTGCCAAAAATCACAAAAGTGGTGTCTTTAGATTCAGTGCATCATTCCGAGTCGAATGATACCGAATTTTCCCAATTCGGCCATTTTGGGCGTCGGCCATTTTGAATTTAGTTGTAAATTGCTGTATCTTAAGAATGAAGTTCCGTATCGTTTCGCAAATAATTACAAAAATGTCCGGCTCCATGCCCTGAATGTACACAAAAAAATTGGGGGCAGCGCCACCTTGTGGTCAATAGTTATAACGATTTTTCGAAACATGCTAATAACTTTTGCATACATTAGCCTATTGTAACAAAGCTGATGTTGATAGATTCCTTGCGTCATGCCGAGAACACCGATACCCCATTTGTCAATTTTGGCAAAATTTCCTGTCCGCCATTTTGATTCATGTTGAAAACCTACTTTTTCGAACTCCTCCTAGACCGTTGCTCAGATTTTCACCAAATTTGATTTGGATCATCTTCAGACCATGCTGGCAAAAAGTTATGGAATTTGTGTCGATACACGTAACCGTTTTCAATTAGCGTACCAACGAATTTGCTGGAAAGATGCCAAACTGCATCTGAGGCTGTATCTCTGCAAAGGTTGGAGATATTTACACAAAACTTAATATGTGACATTGTCACATCACATTGACCACGCCACATCATTTTGGTCACAGCGCCACCTATTGGTCAAGAGTAATAAACCAATCAATAACCGCTAATTATTACATTTCCAATAATGCTAATAACTTTTGATTGCATTAGCCTATTATCATGAAACATGTCTCAAAATGTTCCTTGGGACATGCCGACAACATACATACCAATTATGTCATATTAAGCAAAACTTCCTGTCCGCCATTTTGATTCATGTTGAAAACCTTTTTTTTTAAACTCATCCTCAACCGTTTGTCTGATTTTCACCAAAATTGAATCAGATCATCTTCAGACCGTGCTGACAAAAAGTTATGGATTTCGTGTCAATAGACGAAACCGTTTTTGTACAGCGCTGCTTCAGATGTCAGGCATCTTCACAAAATGAGTCTGAGGCTATATCTCTGCAAAGCTTTGTTGTAATTAAGCCAAACTTGTGTGTGCCATTGTCTAACATGGAGAATAGGCTCACAGACACTCACACACAGAAATGAAATGGTTCAACTATTATATGAATAATCAATAAGCATGATTACACACACACACACACACACACACACACACACACAGAGAGAGAAGTACATGCCCACACATTTTGTTATATGTAGATATTTGAAATAAATTATAGGTGACACACAACTCACAGAAAGACTTCTTTTCTTACATTTCTATGTCAGGTTTCATTGCATTCATATTCTGACATAATAGTAAACATTTGATAAACATGTATGAATAAATGGTTGAACTTTCACTCAATGTGATCTTAAATGCTTGAACAGTAATATTAAATAATAGTAATATATATTTTTCTAGATGAATCAATCATCGAGACAATGAACTGTAATGTTTTAGTCTTTAGTGAGCCCATTAGTGGTCTTCCAGTGACATCTAGTGGTCGTAAATGCAATTTATCATACAACACTGTCTCTTTAACCTTTATAACTGTTATATGTTGTCTTAATTTCATTCCAAAGAAGCATACGCAATTTATGTATAATTTCACAGTCTAGATAATAGTACTGCACTGATTTTAAATAACCTAGATATGGCTGACAGTAAAAGAATAGAACAGAATTACAGACACACACAAACATGAAATGTTTAAACTACTATATTAATACTCAATAAGCATGCTTAAACCCACACACAGATGCACACATTTTGTTATATATATAGATAATTAAAATAAATGATGGGTGATAAAACCTATTGCAAGTCTTCTGTTTTTATGGGCTTCTATGTCATTTTTCAGGTTTCATTGCAATCATAATCTGGCATAATTATAAACATTAGATATATCTGTATGAATAAATTGGTAAACTTTGACTCAATGTGATCTGAAATGCTTGAACAGTAATATTAAATAATAGTAATATACATTTTTTCTAGATGAATCCCTCAACAAGCCCATAAACTGTAATGTTTTAGTCTTTAGTGAGCTCATTAGTGGTCTTCCGGTGACATCTAGTGGTTATAATTGCAATTTTTTATTCAACACTGGGTTTTGAAGCTTTATAAATATTACAGTGTTCTTTTTTACCTAATCTCTGTTAAATTTTGCATGATTGTTTAGAAAAAATACCGATCTAATGCATGTGTGATTATATTACCCCTTTTTTTTTTTTTGCAGTTTAATGCCATTCACAACAGAAATCTTTTGTTTTTTAGGCCTGTTTAACTGTTATAGCACCAGCTATTTTCTGATTTTAATGAAACTTTGCATGCTTGGTGGGTCATCTTTCACATGTTATAACCAAGTTTCATAAAGTTTTGAGTTTTTGTTTCAGTTTTATAGGCTTTAGGTTACATGTGGCCACGGCCCTTTCCTAAATGACCTCTTATAGCTAACCAAAGGACAAAATGCAACATATTTTTGAAAATTATTGATCTAGAGAGTCCAGAGAATATTATTGCAGTGGTTTGATCAAGACTAAACAAAAAACCAGGTGACCCAAAACATTCAAATTCGTGGACCAATTTTACGAAAAAGGCTATAACTCGGGAACAAAATGAGATATCTTCACCAAACTCAGAACTCATATGCATGAACAAAAACTTTAGTCAAATTATTATTTTTTTTCCATATCTGCCACTTGGTGGCGCTACAGGATGAAAAAAAAATCAAATGGCTATAACTAAGCAACCGTTGATCCAATCAACTTGAAAATGGATATGGCCCAATGTGGCACAAGTGCTCTATGAGGAATTTCACTTATCTTAAAAAACATGGCCGCCATTGGCCAAACAACTTTAAGCACCTATTTGACAAGGTTAATGGAAGTCGATCGGAACGAAACTCGGTGGGCATGTTCGACTCATTGCCCTAAAGGTCTGTAAGTATTTTGAAAGAAATTGCCCACAACATTGTCACCTCCCACATAACACAACAAAGCGATTTGATTACAGCGCCACCTATTTTCCAAAAATGATAATGCATCATTTTACTGGAGTTTTACTGGCTGTTTCAATTACACTCTTCCAATAATTGCTTTTCTTACTCGTTGCATTTGGTCTGATGCTCCATGCCATGCTTAGCTCCTCGCTGTGGAACTTTTATTAACGATTTTCAGCCATTTCAATTACAATCATGCAATTATTAATTTCATTATTCATTGTTGCATTTGGTCTGCTTAGCTCCTGATGTTGCCGCTGGAATGCTTGGCCCCGTGATTGCTGCTTGCAGCTATATTTATTATTATTATTCTTCTTCTTCTTCCGCCGCAAGTCTATGGCAGCCCATAGAACCGTTTGCGGGAAAGTTGTATAATTTGGCACACTGATAGAGGACAGTCCCAACATTAACTATAGCAAATTTGAAGCCTCTAACTCCTACTCTCTAGCGCCACCACTTGTCCAAACTTTCAATGTTTGTATGCTAATAACTTTTGAACCGTAAGCCAGAAAATGGAAATTCTTTTTTCCTCTGAATCCTTGGCTCGGGCCAAGTCGAATGAACCCTAAAATTCAAAAATCGCAAGGTTTAGTTTTTTCGCTATTTTCAATTATTCGAAAAACCTACTTTTTCGAACTCGTCCTAGACGGTTAGTCCGATTGCCACGAAAATTGGCTCAGATCATCTTCAGACCATCCTGGCAAAAAGTTATGGAATTCAAGTTGATTCGTCCAACTGTTGTCCAATGACACGTAAACAAATTTGACGAAAAGCACGCAAACATGCACGTGAGGCTATATCCCGGCAACGGTTTGTCATATTGAGACCAAACTTGGCGTGTGTTATAACAAGCATGAACTGAGACTACCTGCTGTGTTTCGACACAGCGCCACCTAGTGGTCAGGAGATATGAAAAATGCATATTTTGGCTTATAACTACTGAATGGTTTGGCCAAAAATCACACAACTGGTCTCTTTAGATTCAGTGAGTCATGTCGAGTCGAATGATATCCAATTTTCCTGTGTCGGCCATTTTAGGCGTCGGCCATTTTGAATTATGATTCAAAATGCTGTATTTTTTGAACGCAGCATCGTATCGTTTCGCAAATAATTACAAAAATATTCGGCTCCATGCCCTGAAGGTACTCAAAAAGTTTGGTGGCAGCGCCACCTTGTGGCCAATAGTTATAATGAAATATCACATAAACGCTAATAACTTTTGAATAAATTAGTCTATTAAAATTAAAATGGTCTCGATATATTCTGTGGGTCATGCCGAGAGTATTGATACCAATAATGTGAAAATTGGCCTTACTTCCTGTCCGCCATTTTGCTTAATGTCGAAAACCTACTTTTTCAAACTCCTCCTAGACCGTTAGCCCAATTTTCACCAAATTTGACGTGAATCATCTTCAGACCATGCTGGCAAAAAGTTATGGATTTTGTGTCGATATATGTAACGGTTCTCATTTAGCGCATCAACGAATTTGCTGGAAGGGTGCCAAAATTCATTTGAGGCTGTATCTCTGCAACACTTTGACATATTTGCACCAAACTTTGTATGTGTCATCGCCACCTCACACTGACCATGCCACATAAATTTGGTAACAGCGCCACCTATTGGTCAAGAGTAATAAACCATTCATTAACCATGAGTAATTACACTTTTTAAAATGCTAATAACTTTTTAGTCCATTAGCCTATTGCAACGAAACTGGGCTCAAAATATTCCCTGGCTTATGCCGATAACATAGATACCAAATATGCCAGTGTTTACTGAAGTTCCGGTCCACCATTTTGATTTATGTGGAAAACCTACTTTTTCGAACTCCTCATGAACCGTATGTCCAATTTTCACCAAATTCGAATCAGATGATCTTCAGACTATGTTGACACAAAGTTATGGATTTTGTGTCGATAGACAAAACCGTTTTTGCATACCAAAGCGACGAAGTTGAAACACAATGACAAAATGACACTTGAGGCTGCATCTCTGGAATGCTGTGGCATATTAACACCAAACTTTGTGTGTGTCATTGAAAAGTCAAACAGAGTACACCAAATTGATTTCATAACAGTGCCACCTATTGGTCAAACTTTATAAGCCAAGTAATCATGCTACTAGAGGTGGTATTATGATTTTTTTTTTGCCATTTCAATTACAATAATTCCAAAATTACTGTTATTGCTCATTAATGTATTTGGTGTGATGCTTCATGCCATGCTTAGCTCCTACATTTGCCGTTGGAGTGCTTGGCCCCGTAATTGCTGCTTGCAGCTATATTTAGGGGCCAAGCACCGAAGGTGCGTAGGCACCTATTGTTTTCGTTGGCGTTATTATTATTCTTCTTCTTCTTCTTCTTCTTCTTCTTCTTCCGCCGCAAGTCTATGGCAGCCCATAGAACCGATTGCGGGAAAGTTGTATAATTTGGCACACTGATAGAGGACAGTCCCAACATTAACTATAGCAAATTTGAAGTCTCTATCTCCTACTCTCTAGCGCCACCACTTGTCCAAACTTTCAATGTTTGTATGCTAATAACTTTTGAACCGTAAGCCAGAAAATGGAAATTCTTTTTTCCTCTGAATCCTTGGCTCATGCCAAGTCGAATGAACCCCAAAATTCAAAAATCGCAAGGTTTAGTTTTTTCGCTATTTTCAATTATTCGAAAAACCTACTTTTTCGAACTCGTCCTAGACGGTTAGTCCGATTGCCACGAAAATTGGCTCAGATCATCTTCAGACCATGCTGGCAAAAAGTTATGGAATTCAAGTTGATTTGTCCAACTGTTGTCGAATGACACGTAAACAAATTTGACGAAAAGCACGCAAACATGCACGTGAGGCTATATCCCGGCAACGGTTTGTCATATTGAGACCAAACTTGGCGTGTGTTATAACAAGCATGAACTGAGACTACCTGCAGTGTTTCGACACAGCGCCACCTAGTGGTCAGGAGATATGAAAAATGAATATTTTGGCTTATAACTACTGAATGGTTTGGCCAAAAATCACACAACTGGTCTCTTTAGATTCAGTGAGTCATGTCGAGTCAAATGATATCCAATTTTCCTGTGTCGGCCATTTTAGGCGTCGGCCATTTTGAATTATGATTTAAAATGCTGTATTTTTTGAACGCAGCATCGTATCGTTTCGCAAATAATTACAAAAATATTCGGCTCCATGCCCTGAAGGTACTCAAAAAGTTTGGTGGCAGCGCCACCTTGTGGCCAATAGTTATAATGAAATATCACATAAATGCTAATAACTTTTGAATAAATTAGTCTATTAAAATTAAAATGGTCTCGCTATATTCTGTGGGTCATGCCGAGAGTATTGATACCAATAATGTGAAAATTGGCCTTACTTCCTGTCCGCCATTTTGCTTAATGTTGAAAACCTACTTTTTCGAACTCCTCCTAGACCGTTAGCCCAATTTTCACCAAATTTGACGTGCATCATCTTCAGACCATGCTGGCAAAAAGTTATGGATTTTGTGTCGATATACGTAACGGTTCTCATTTAGCGCATCAACGAATTTGCTGGAAGGGTGCCAAAATGCATTTGAGGCTGTATCTCTGCAACACTTTGACATATTTGCACCAAACTTTGTATGTGTCATCGCCACCTCACACTGACCATGCCACATAAATTTGGTAACAGCGCCACCTATTGGTCAAGAGTAATAAACCATTCATTAACCATGAGTAATTACACTTTTTAAAATGCTAATAACTTTTTAATGCATTAGCCTATTTGAAGGAAACTGGGCTCAAAATATTCCCTGGCTTATGCCGATAACATAGATACCAAATATACCACGGTAAGCTGAACTTCCGGTCCGCCATTTTGATTTATGTTGAAAACATACTTTTTCGAACTCCTGATCAACCGTATGTCCGATTTTCACCAAATTCGAATCAAATGATCTTCAGGCTATACTGATTCAAAGTTATGGATTTTGAGTCGATAGACAAAACCGTTTTCGCATACCACATCGACGAATTTGAGGCACAATGAGAAAATGACACTTGAGGCTGTATCCCTGGAATGCTTTGGCATATTGACACCAAACTTTGTGTGTGTCATTGAAAAGACACACAGAGTACACCAAATTGATTTTATAACAGTGTCACCTATTGGTCAAGCTTGATAAACCAAGTAATCATGCTACTAGAGGTGGTATTATGATTTTTTTTTGCCATTTCAAATACAATAATTCCAGAATTGCTGTTATTGCTCATTAATGTATTTGGTGTGATGCTTTATGCGATGCTTAGCTACTACATTTGCCGTTGGAGTGCTTGGCCCCGTAATTGCTGCTTGCAGCTATATTTATTCTTCTTCTTCTTCTTCTTCTTCTTCCGCCGCAAGTCTATGGCAGCCCATAGAACCGATTGCGGGAAAGTTGTATAATTTGGCACACTGATAGAGGACAGTCCCAACATTAACTATAGCAAATTTGAAGTCTCTATCTCCTACTCTCTAGCGCCACCACTTGTCCAAACTTTCAATGTTTGTATGCTAATAACTTTTGAACCGAAAGCCAGAAAATGGAAATTCTTTTTTCCTCTGAAACCTTGGCTCATGCCAAGTCGAATGAACCCCAAAATTCAAAAATCGCAAGGTTTAGTTTTTTCGCTATTTTCAATTATTCGAAAAACCTACTTTTTCGAACTCGTCCTAGACGGTTAGTCCGATTGCCAAGAAAATTGGCTCAGATCATCTTCAGACCATGCTGGCAAAAAGTTATGGAATTCAAGTTGATTCGTCCAACTGTTGTCGAATGACACGTAAACAAATTTGACGAAAAGCACGCAAACATGCACGTGAGGCTATATCCCGGCAACGGTTTGTCATATTGAGACCAAACTTGGCGTGTGTTATAACAAGCATGAACTGAGACTACCTGCTGTGTTTCGACACAGCGCCACCTAGTGGTCAGGAGATATGAAAAATGCATATTTTGGCTTATAACTACTGAATGGTTTGGCCAAAAATCACACAACTGGTCTCTTTAGATTCAGTGAGTCATGTCGAGTCGAATGATATCCAATTTTCCTGTGTCGGCCATTTTAGGCGTCGGCCATTTTGAATTATGTTTCAAAATGCTGTATTTTTTGAACGCAGCATCGTATCGTTTCGCAAATAATTACAAAAATATTCGGCTCCATGCCCTGAAGGTACTCAAAAAGTTTGGTGGCAGCGCCACCTTGTGGCCAATAGTTATAATGAAATATCACATAAATGCTAATAACTTTTGAATAAATTAGTCTATTAAAATTAAAATGGTCTCGCTATATTCTGTGGGTCATGCCGAGAGTATTGATACCAATAATGTGAAAATTGGCCTTACTTCCTGTCCGCCATTTTGCTTAATGTTGAAAACCTACTTTTTCGAACTCCTCCTAGACCGTTAGCCCAATTTTCACCAAATTTGACGTGAATCATCTTCAGACCATGCTGGCAAAAAGTTATGGATTTTGTGTCGATATACGTAACGGTTCTCATTTAGCGCATCAACGAATTTGCTGGAAGGGTGCCAAAATGCATTTGAGGCTGTATCTCTGCAACACTTTGACATATTTGCACCAAACTTTGTATGTGTCATCGCCACCTCACACTGACCATGCCACATAAATTTGGTAACAGCGCCACCTATTGGTCAAGAGTAATAAACCATTCATTAACCATGAGTAATTACACTTTTTAAAATGCTAATAACTTTTTAATGCATTAGCCTATTTGAAGGAAACTGGGCTCAAAATATTCCCTGGCTTATGCCGATAACATAGATACCAAATATACCATGGTAAGCTGAACTTCCGGTCCGCCATTTTGATTTATGTTGAAAACATACTTTTTCGAACTCCTCATCAACCGTATGTCCGATTTTCACCAAATTCGAATCAAATGATCTTCAGACTATGTTGACACAAAGTTATGGATTTTGTGTCGATAGACAAAACCGTTTTCGCATACCAAAGCGACGAAGTTGAAACACAATGACAAAATGACACTTGAGGCTGCATCTCTGGAATGCTGTGGCATATTAACACCAAACTTTGTGTGTGTCATTGAAAAGTCAAACAGAGTACACCAAATTGATTTCATAACAGTGCCACCTATTGGTCAAACTTTATAAGCCAAGTAATCATGCTACTAGAGGTGGTATTATGATTTTTTTTTTGCCATTTCAATTACAATAATTCCAAAATTGCTGTTATTGCTCATTAATGTATTTGGTGTGATGCTTCATGCCATGCTTAGCTCCTACATTTGCCGTTGGAGTGCTTGGCCCCGTAATTGCTGCTTGCAGCTATATTTAGGGGCCAAGCACCGAAGGTGCGAAGGCACCTATTGTGTTTGTTGGCGTTATTATTAGGGGCCAAGCACCGAAGGTGCGTAGGCACCTATTGTTTTCGTTGGCGTTATTATTATTCTTCTTCTTCTTCTTCCGCCGCAAGTCTATGGCAGCCCATAGAACCGTTTGCGGGAAAGTTGTATAATTTGGCACACTGATAGAGGACAGTCCCAACATTAACTATAGCAAATTTGAAGCCTCTAACTCCTACTCTCTAGCGCCACCACTTGTCCAAACTTTCAATGTTTGTATGCTAATAACTTTTGAACCGTAAGCCAGAAAATGGAAATTCTTTTTTCCTCTGAATCCTTGGCTCAGGCCAAGTCGAATGAACCCTAAAATTCAAAAATCGCAAGGTTTAGTTTTTTCGCTATTTTCAATTATTCGAAAAACCTACTTTTTCGAACTCGTCCTAGACGGTTAGTCCGATTGCCACGAAAATTGGCTCAGATCATCTTCAGACCATGCTGGCAAAAAGTTATGGAATTCAAGTTGATTCGTCCAACTGTTGTCGAATGACACGTAAACAAATTTGACGAAAAGCACGCAAACATGCACGTGAGGCTATATCCCGGCAACGGTTTGTCATATTGAGACCAAACTTGGCGTGTGTTATAACAAGCATGAACTGAGACTACCTGCTGTGTTTCGACACAGCGCCACCTAGTGGTCAGGAGATATGAAAAATGCATATTTTGGCTTATAACTACTGAATGGTTTGGCCAAAAATCACACAACTGGTCTCTTTAGATTCAGTGAGTCATGTCGAGTCGAATGATATTCAATTTTCCTGTGTCGGCCATTTTAGGCGTCGGCCATTTTGAATTATGTTTCTAAATGCTGTATTTTTTGAACGCAGCATCGTATCGTTTCGCAAATAATTACAAAAATATTCGGCTCCATGCCCTGAAGGTACTCAAAAAGTTTGGTGGCAGCGCCACCTTGTGGCCAATAGTTATAATGAAATATCACATAAACGCTAATAACTTTTGAATAAATTAGTCTATTAAAATTAAAATGGTCTCGCTATATTCTGTGGGTCATGCCGAGAGTATTGATACCAATAATGTGAAAATTGGCCTTACTTCCTGTCCGCCATTTTGCTTAATGTTGAAAACCTACTTTTTCGAACTCCTCCTAGACCGTTAGCCCAATTTTCACCAAATTTGACGTGAATCATCTTCAGACCATGCTGGCAAAAAGTTATGGATTTTGTGTCGATATACGTAACGGTTCTCATTTAGCGCATCAACGAATTTGCTGGAAGGGTGCCAAAATGCATTTGAGGCTGTATCTCTGCAACACTTTGACATATTTGCACCAAACTTTGTATGTGTCATCGCCACCTCACACTGACCATGCCACATAAATTTGGTAACAGCGCCACCTATTGGTCAAGAGTAATAAACCATTCATTAACCATGAGTAATTACACTTTTTAAAATGCTAATAACTTTTTAGTCCATTAGCCTATTGCAACGAAACTGGGCTCAAAATATTCCCTGGCTTATGCCGATAACATAGATACCAAATATGCCAGTGTTTACTGAAGTTCCGGTCCACCATTTTGATTTATGTGGAAAACCTACTTTTTCGAACTCCTCATGAACCGTATGTCCAATTTTCACCAAATTCGAATCAGATGATCTTCAGACTATGTTGACACAAAGTTATGGATTTTGTGTCGATAGACAAAACCGTTTTCGCATACCAAAGCGACGAAGTTGAAACACAATGACAAAATGACACTTGAGGCTGCATCTCTGGAATGCTGTGGCATATTAACACCAAACTTTGTGTGTGTCATTGAAAAGTCAAACAGAGTACACCAAATTGATTTCATAACAGTGCCACCTATTGGTCAAACTTTATAAGCCAAGTAATCATGCTACTAGAGGTGGTATTATGATTTTTTTTTTTGCCATTTCAATTACAATAATTCCAAAATTACTGTTATTGCTCATTAATGTATTTGGTGTGATGCTTCATGCCATGCTTAGCTCCTACATTTGCCGTTGGAGTGCTTGGCCCCGTAATTGCTGCTTGCAGCTATATTTAGGGGCCAAGCACCGAAGGTGCGTAGGCACCTATTGTTTCCGTTGGCGTTATTATTATTATTCTGCTTCTTCTTCTTCTTCTTCTTCCGCCGCAAGTCTATGGCAGCCCATAGAACCGATTGCGGGAAAGTTGTATAATTTGGCACACTGATAGAGGACAGTCCCAGCATTAACTATAGCAAATTTGAAGTCTCTAACTCCAACTCTCTAGCGCCACCACTTGTCCAAACTTTCAATGTTTCTATGCTAATAACTTTTGAACCGTAAGCCAGAAAATGAAAATTCTTTTTTCTTCTGAATCCTTGGCTCATGCCAAGTCGAATGAACCCCAAAATTCAAAAATCGCAAGGTTTAGTTTTTTCGCTATTTTCAATTATTCGACAAACCTACTTTTTCAAACTCGTCTTAGACGGTTAGTCTGATTGCCACGAAAATTGTCTCAGATCATCTTCAGACCAGGCCGGCAAAAAGTTATGGAATTCAAGTTGATTCGTCCAACCGTTGTCGAATGACACGTAAACTAATTTGACGAAATGCACGCAAAAATGCACGTGAGGCTATATCTCGGCAACAGTTTGTCATATTGAGACCAAACTTGGTGTGTGTTTTAACAAGCATGAACTGAGACTACCTGCAGTGTTTCGACACAGCGCCACCTAGTGGTCAGGAGATATGAAAAATGCATATTTTGGCTTATAACTTCTGAATGGTTTGGCCAAAAATCACACAACTGGTCTCTTTAGATTCAGTGAGTCATCTCGAGTCGAATGATATCCAATTTTCCCGTGTCGGCCATTTTAGGCGTCGGCCATTTTGAATTATGTGTTAAAATGCTGTATTTTTTGAACGCAGCATCGTATCGTTTCGCAAATAATTACAAAAATATTCGGCTCCATGCCCTGAAGGTACTCAAAAAGTTTGGTGGCAGCGCCACCTTGTGGCCAATAGTTATAATGAAATATCACATAAATGCTAATAACTTTTGAATAATTTAGACTATTAAAATTAAAATGGTCTCGCTATATTCTGTGGGTCATGCCGAGAGCATTGATACCAATTATGTGAAAATTGGCCATACTTCCTGTCCGCCATTTTGCTTAATGTTGAAAACCTACTTTTTCGAACTCCTCCTAGACCGTTAGTCCAATTTTCACCAAATTTGACGTGAATCATCTTCAGACCATGCTGGCAAAAAGTTATGGATTTCGTGTCGATATACGAAACAGTTCTCATTTAGCGCATCAACGAATTTGCTGGAAGGGTGCCAAAATGCATTTGAGGCTGTATCTCTGCAACGCTTTGACATATTTGCACCAAATTTTGTATGTGTCATCGCCACCTCACACTGACCATGCCACAGAAATTTGGTGACAGCGCCACCTATTGGTCAAGAGTAATAAACCATTCATTAACCATGAATAATTACACTTGTAAAAATGCTAATAACTTTTTATTGCATTAGCCCATTCGAATGGAACTGGGCTCAAAATATTCCCTGGTTTATGCCGATAACATAGATACCAAATATACCATAGTAAGCTGAACTTCCGGTCCGCCATTTTGATTTATGTTGAAAACCTACTTTGTCGAACTCCTCATCAACCGTAGGTCCGATTTTCACCAAATTCGAATCAAATGATCTTCAGACTATGCTGACTCAAAGTTATGGCTTTTGAGTCGATAGACAAAACCGTTTTCGCATACCACATCGACGAATTTGAGGCACAATGAGAAAATGACACTTGAGGCTGTATCCCTGGAATGCTTTGGCATATTGACACCAAACTTTGTGTGTGTCATTGAAAAGTCACACAGAGTACACCAAATTGATTTTATAACAGTGCCACCTATTGGTCAAGCTTGATAAGCCAAGTAATCATGCTACTAGAGGTGGTATTATGATTTTTTTTTTGCCATTTCAATTACAATAATTCCAAAATTGCTGTTATTGCTCATTAATGAATTTGGTGTGATGCTTCATGCGATGCTTAGCTCCTACATTTGCCGTTGGAGTGCTTGGCCCCGTAATTGCTGCTTGCAGCTATATTTATTCTTCTTCTTCTTCTTCTTCCGCCGCAAGTCTATGGCAGCCCATAGAACCGATTGCGGGAAAGTTGTATAATTTGGCACACTGATAGAGGACAGTCCCAACATTAACTATAGCAAATTTGAAGTCTCTATCTCCTACTCTCTAGCGCCACCACTTGTCCAAACTTTCAATGTTTGTATGCTAATAACTTTTGAACCGTAAGCCAGAAAATGGAAATTCTTTTTTCCTCTGAATCCTTGGCTCATGCCAAGTCGAATGAACCCCAAAATCCAAAAATCGCAAGGTTTAGTTTTTTCGCTATTTTCAATTATTCAAAAAACCTACTTTTTCGAACTCGTCCTAGACGGTTAGTCCGATTGCCACGAAAATTGGCTCAGATCATCTTCAGACCATGCTGGCAAAAAGTTATGGAATTCAAGTTGATTCGTCCAACTGTTGTCGAATGACACGTAAACAAATTTGACGAAAAGCACGCAAACATGCACGTGAGGCTATATCCCGGCAACGGTTTGTCATATTGAGACCAAACTTGGCGTGTGTTATAACAAGCATGAACTGAGACTACCTGCAGTGTTTCGACACAGCGCCACCTAGTGGTCAGGAGATATGAAAAATGCATATTTTGGCTTATAACTACTGAATGGTTTGGCCAAAAATCACACAACTGGTCTCTTTAGATTCAGTGAGTCATGTCGAGTCAAATGATATCCAATTTTCCTGTGTCGGCCATTTTAGGCGTCGGCCATTTTGAATTATGATTTAAAATGCTGTATTTTTTGAACGCAGCATCGTATCGTTTCGCAAATAATTACAAAAATATTCGGCTCCATGCCCTGAAGGTACTCACAAAGTTTGGTGGCAGCGACACCTTGTGGCCAATAGTTATAATGAAATATCACATAAATGCTAATAACTTTTGAATAAATTAGTCTATTAAAATTAAAATGATCTCGCTATATTCTGTGGGTCATGCCGAGAGTATTGATACCAATGATGTGAAAATTGGCCATACTTCCTGTCCGCCATTTTGCTTAATGTTGAAAACCTACTTTTTCGAACTCCTCCTAGACCGTTAGCCCAATTTTCACCAAATTTGACGTGAATCATCTTCAGACCATGCTGGCAAAAAGTTATGGATTTTGTGTCGATATACGTAACGGTTCTCATTTAGCGCATCAACGAATTTGCTGGAAGGGTGCTAAAATGCATTTGAGGCTGTATCTCTGCAACACTTTGACATATTTGCACCAAACTTTGTATGTGTCATCGCCACCTCACACTGACCATGCCACATAAATTTGGTAACAGCGCCACCTATTGGTCAAGAGTAATAAACCATTCATTAAGCATGAGTAATTACACTTTTTAAAATGCTAATAACTTTTTAATGCATTAGCCTATTTGAAGGAAACTGGGCTCAAAATATTCCCTGGCTTATGCCGATAACATAGATACCAAATATACCACGGTAAGCTGAACTTCCGGTCCGCCATTTTGATTTATGTTGAAAACATACTTTTTCGAACTCCTGATCAACCGTATGTCCGATTTTCACCAAATTCGAATCAAATGATCTTCAGGCTATACTGATTCAAAGTTATGGATTTTGAGTCGATAGACAAAACCGTTTTCGCATACCACATCGACGAATTTGAGGCACAATGAGAAAATGACACTTGAGGCTGTATCCCTGGAATGCTTTGGCATATTGACACCAAACTTTGTGTGTGTCATTGAAAAGACACACAAAGTACACCAAATTGATTTTATAACAGTGTCACCTATTGGTCAAGCTTGATAAACCAAGTAATCATGCTACTAGAGGTGGTATTGGTGTTTTTTTTTTTTTTTGCCATTTCAAATACAATAATTCCAAAATTGCTGTTATTGCTCATTAATGTATTTGCTGTGATGCTTTATGCGATGCTTAGCTACTACATTTGCCGTTGGAGTGCTTGGCCCCGTAATTGCTGCTTGCAGCTATATTTCTGCTTCTTCTTCTTCTTCTTCTTCTTCCGCCGCAAGTCTATGGCAGCCCATAGAACCGATTGCGGGAAAGTTGTATAATTTGGCACACTGATAGAGGACAGTCCCAACATTAACTATAGCAAATTTGAAGTCTCTAACTCCAACTCTCTAGCGCCACCACTTGTCCAAACTTTCAATGTTTATATGCTAATAACTTTTGAACCGTAAGCCAGAAAATGGAAATTCTTTTTTCCTCTGAATCCTTGGCTCAAGCCAAGTCGAATGAATCCAGAAATTCAAAAATCGCAAGGTTTAGTTTTTTCGCTATTTTCAATTTTTCGAAAAACCTACTTTTTCGAACTCGTTCTAGACGGTTAGTCCGATTTTCACGAAAATTGGCTCAGATCATCTTTAGACCATGCTGGCAAAAAGTTATGGAATTCAAGTTGATTCGTACAACCGTTGTCGAATGACACGTGTACAAATTTGACGAAAAGCACGCAAAAATGCATGTAAGGCTATATCTCGGCAACGGTTTGGCTTATTGAGACCAAACTTGGTGTGTGTTATAATATCCATGACCTGAGACTACCTGCAGTGCTTCGACACAGCGCCACCTAGTGGTCAGGAGATATGAAAAATGCATATTTTGGCTTATAACTTCTGAATGGTTTGGCCAAAAATCACACAACTGGTCTCGTTAGATTCAGTGAGTAATGTCGAGTAGAATGTTATCAAATTTTCCCGTGTCGGCCATTTTAGGCGTCGGCCATTTTGAATTATGGTTTAAGATGCTGTATTTTTTGAACGCAGGATCGTATCGTTTCGCAAATAATTACAAAAATATTCGGCTCCATGCCCTGAAGGTACTCAAAAAGTTTGGTGGCAGCGCCACCTTGTGGCCAATAGTTATAAAGAAATGTCACATAAACGCTAATAACTTTTGAATAAATTAGACAATTAAAATTAAAATGGACTCACTATATTCTGTGGGTCATGCCGAGAGTATTGATACCAATTATGCGAAAATTGGCCATACTTCCTGTCCGCCATTTTGCTTAATGTTGAAAACCTACTTTTTCGAACTCCTCCTAGACCGTTAGTCCGATTTTCACCAAATTTGACGTGAATCATTGTCAGACCATGCTGGAAAAAAGTTATGGATTTCGTGTCTATATGAAACGGTTCTCATTTAGCGCATCAACGAATTTGCTGGAAGGGTGTCAAAATGCATTTGAGGCTGTATCTCTGCAACACTTTGACATATTTGCACCAAACTTTGTATGTGTCATCGCCACCTCACACTGACCATGCCACATAAATTTGGTAACAGCGCCACCTATTGGTCAAGAGTAATAAATAATTCATTAACCATGAGTAATTACACTTATTAAAATGCTAATAACTTTTTATTGCATTAGCTTATTTGAATGAAACTGGGCTCAAAATATTCCCTGGCATATACCGATAACATAGATACCAAATATGCCATAGTAAGCTGAACTTCCGGTCCGCCATTTTGATTTATGTTGAAAACATACTTTTTCGAACTCCTCATCAACCGTATGTCCGATTTTCACCAAATTCGAATCAAATGATCTTCAGACTATGCTAACTCAAAGTTATGGATTTTGTGTCGATAGACAAAACCGTTTTCGCATACCACATCGACGAATTTGAGGCACAATGAGAAAATGAGACTTGAGGCTGTATCCCTGGAATGCTTTGGCATATTGACACCAAACTTTGTGTGTGTCATTGAAAAGTCACACAGAGTACACCAAATTGATTTTATAACAGTGCCACCTATTGGTCAAACTTGATAAGCCAAGTAATCATGCTACTAGAGGTAGTATTTATGATTTTGTTTTAGCCGTTTCAATAACAATAATTCCAAAATTGCTGTTATTGCTCATTAATGTATTTGGTGTGATGCTTCATGCGATGCTTAGCTCCTACATTTGCCGTTGGAGTGCTTGGCCCCGTAATTGCTGCTTGCAGCTATATTTAGGGGCCAAGCACCGAAGGTGCGAAGGCACCTATTGTGTTTGTTGGCGTTATTATTAGGGGCCAAGCACCGAAGGTGCGAAGGCACCTATTGTGTTTGTTGGCGTTATTAGGGGCCAAGCACCGAAGGTGCGAATGCACCTATTGTGTTTGTTGGCGTTATTATTAGGGGCCAAGCACCGAAGGTGCGTAGGCACCTATTGTAATCGTTGGCGTTATTAGGGGCCAAGCACCGAAGGTGCGAAGGCACCTATTGTGTTTGTTGGCGTTATTAGGGGCCAAGCACCGAAGGTGCGAAGGCACCTATTGTGTTTGTTGGCGTTATTATTAGGGGCCAAGCACCGAAGGTGCGTAGGCACCTATTGTTTCCGTTGGCGTTATTATTATTATTCTGCTTCTTCTTCTTCTTCCGCCGCAAGTCTATGGCAGCCCATAGAACCGATTGCGGGAAAGTTGTATAATTTGGCACACTGATAGAGGACAGTCCCAGCATTAACTATAGCAAATTTGAAGTCTCTAACTCCAACTCTCTAGCGCCACCACTTGTCCAAACTTTCAATGTTTCTATGCTAATAACTTTTGAACCGTAAGCCAGAAAATGAAAATTCTTTTTTCTTCTGAATCCTTGGCTCATGCCAAGTCGAATGAACCCCAAAATTCAAAAATCGCAAGGTTTAGTTTTTTCGCTATTTTCAATTATTCGACAAACCTACTTTTTCGAACTCGTCCTAGACGGTTAGTCTGATTGCCACGAAAATTGTCTCAGATCATCTTCAGAACAGGCCGGCAAAAAGTTATGGAATTCAAGTTGATTCGTCCAACCGTTGTCGAATGACACGTAAACTAATTTGACGAAATGCACGCAAAAATGCACGTGAGGCTATATCTCGGCAACAGTTTGTCATATTGAGACCAAACTTGGTGTGTGTTTTAACAAGCAGGAACTGAGACTACCTGCAGTGTTTCGACACAGCGCCACCTAGTGGTCAGGAGATATGAAAAATGCATATTTTGGCTTATAACTTCTGAATGGTTTGGCCAAAAATCACACAACTGGTCTCTTTAGATTCAGTGAGTCATCTCGAGTCGAATGATATCCAATTTTCCCATGTCGGCCATTTTAGGCGTCGGCCATTTTGAATTATGTGTTAAAATGCTGTATTTTTTGAACGCAGCATCGTATCGTTTCGCAAATAATTACAAAAATATTCGGCTCCATGCCCTGAAGGTACTCAAAAAGTTTGGTGGCAGCGCCACCTTGTGGCCAATAGTTATAATGAAATATCACATAAATGCTAATAACTTTTGAATAATTTAGACTATTACAATTAAAATGGTCTCGCTATATTCTGTGGGTCATGCCGAGAGCATTGATACCAATTATGTGAAAATTGGCCATACTTCCTGTCCGCCATTTTGCTTAATGTTGAAAACCTACTTTTTCGAACTCCTCCTAGACCGTTAGTCCAATTTTCACCAAATTTGACGTGAATCATCTTCAGACCATGCTGGCAAAAAGTTATGGATTTCGTGTCGATATACGAAACAGTTCTCATTTAGCGCATCAACGAATTTGCTGGAAGGGTGCCAAAATGCATTTGAGGCTGTATCTCTGCAACGCTTTGACATATTTGCACCAAATTTTGTATGTGTCATCGCCACCTCACACTGACCATGCCACAGAAATTTGGTGACAGCGCCACCTATTGGTCAAGAGTAATAAACCATTCATTAACCATGAATAATTACACTTGTAAAAATGCTAATAACTTTTTATTGCATTAGCCCATTCGAATGGAACTGGGCTCAAAATATTCCCTGGTTTATGCCGATAACATAGATACCAAATATACCATAGTAAGCTGAACTTCCGGTCCGCCATTTTGATTTATGTTGAAAACCTACTTTGTCGAACTCCTCATCAACCGTAGGTCCGATTTTCACCAAATTCGAATCAAATGATCTTCAGACTATGCTGACTCAAAGTTATGGCTTTTGAGTCGATAGACAAAACCATTTTCGCATACCACATCGACGAATTTGAGGCACAATGAGAAAATGACACTTGAGGCTGTATCCCTGGAATGCTTTGGCATATTGACACCAAACTTTGTGTGTGTCATTGAAAAGTCACACAGAGTACACCAAATTGATTTTATAACAGTGCCACCTATTGGTCAAGCTTGATAAGCCAAGTAATCATGCTACTAGAGGTGGTATTATGATTTTTTTTTTTGCCATTTCAATTACAATAATTCCAAAATTGCTGTTATTGCTCATTAATGAATTTGGTGTGATGCTTCATGCGATGCTTAGCTCCTACATTTGCCGTTGGAGTGCTTGGCCCCGTAATTGCTGCTTGCAGCTATATTTATTATTCTTCCTCTTCTTCCACCCCATGTCTATGGTAGCCCATAGAACCGATTGCGGGAAAGTTGTATAATTTGGCACACTAATAGAGGACTGTCTGAACATTAACCGTAGCAAATTTGAAGTCTCTAACTCAAACTCTCTAGCGCCACCAATTGTCTAAACTTTCAAAAACTTGATGCTAATAACTCTTGAACCGTAAGCCACAAAATGAAAATTCTTTTTTCCTGTGATTCCTTGGCTCATGCCGAGTCGAATGGACACCGAAATTCAAAAATCGCAAGGCTTAGTTTTTTCGCTATCGTCAATTGTTCGTAAAACCTACTTTTTCGAACTCGTCCTAGGCCGTTGCACCGATTGTCACGAAAATTGAATCAGATAATCTTCAGACCATGCTGGCAAAAAGTTATGGAATTCAAGTTGATTTCTCAAACCGTTTCCGAATAGCTCATGAACGAATTCTTCGAAAAGCACGCAAACGTGAACGTGAGGCTATATCTCCGCAACGGTTTGGCCTATTGAGACCAATCTTGGTGGGTCTTATAACAACCATTCCCTGGGACTACCTGCAGTGTTTCGGCGCTGTGGCCCCTAGTGGTCAGGAGATATGAAAAGTGCATGTTTTTGCTCATAACTTCTGAACGGTTTTGCCAAAAATCACAAAAGTGGTGTCTTTAGATTCAGTGCATCATTCCGAGTCGAATGATACCGAATTTTCCCAATTCGGCCATTTTGGGCGTCGGCCATTTTGAATTTAGTTGTAAATTGCTGTATCTTAAGAATGAAGTTCCGTATCGTTTCGCAAATAATTAGAAAAATGTCCGGCTCCATGCCCTGAATGTACACAAAAAAATTGGGGGCAGCGCCACCTTGTGGTCAATAGTTATAACGATTTTTCGAAAAATGCTAATAACTTTTGCATACATTAGCCTATTGTAACAAAACTGATGTTGATAGATTCCTTGGGTCATGCCGAGAACACCGATACCCCATTTGTCAATTTTGGCAAAATTTCCTGTCCGCCATTTTGATTCATGTTGAAAACCTACTTTTTCGAACTCCTCCTAGACCGTTGCTCAGATTTTCACCAAATTTGATTTGGATCATCTTCAGACCATGCTGGCAAAAAGTTATGGAATTTGTGTCGATACACGTAACCGTTTTCAATTAGCGTACCAACGAATTTGCTGGAAAGATGCCAAACTGCATCTGAGGCTGTATCTCTGCAAAGGTTGGAGATATTTACACAAAACTTAATATGTGACATTGGCACATCACATTGACCACGCCACATCATTTTGGTCACAGCGCCACCTATTGGTCAAGAGAAATAGACCAATCAATAACCGCTAATTATTACATTTCCAATAATGCTAATAACTTTTGATTACATTAGCCTATTATCATGAAACATGTCTCAAAATGTTCCTTGGGACATGCCGACAACATACATACCAATTATGTCATATTAAGCAAAACTTCCTGTCCGCCATTTTGATTCATGTTGAAAACCTTTTTTTTTAAACTCATCCTCAACCGTTTGTCTGATTTTCACCAAAATTGAATCAGATCATCTTCAGACCGTGCTGACAAAAAGTTATGGATTTCGTGTCAATAGACGAAACCGTTTTTGTACAGCGCTGCTTCAGATGTCAGGCATCTTCACAAAATGAGTCTGAGGCTATATCTCTGCAAAGCCCATTAGTGGTCTTCCAGTGACATCTAGTGGTCGTAAATGCAATTTATCATACAACACTGTCTCTTTAACCTTTATAACTGTTATATGTTGTCTTAATTTCATTCCAAAGAAGCATACGCAATTTATGTATAATTTCACAGTCTAGATAATAGTACTGCACTGATTTTAAATAACCTAGATATGGCTGACAGTAAAAGAATAGAACAGAATTACAGACACACACAAACATGAAATGTTTAAACTACTATATTAATACTCAATAAGCATGCATAAACCCACACACAGATGCACACATTTTGTTATATATATAGATAATTAAAATAAATGATGGGTGATAAAACCTATTGCAAGTCTTCTGTTTTTATGGGCTTCTATGTCATTTTTCAGGTTTCATTGCAATCATAATCTGGCATAATTATAAACATTAGATATATCTTTATGAATAAATTGGTAAACTTTGACTCAATGTGATCTGAAATGCTTGAACAGTAATATTAAATAATAGTAATATACATTTTTTCTAGATGAATCCCTCAACAAGCCCATAAACTGTAATGTTTTAGTCTTTAGTGAGCTCATTAGTGGTCTTCCGGTGACATCTAGTGGTTATAATTGCAATTTTTTATTCAACACTGGGTTTTGAAGCTTTATAAATATTACAGTGTTCTTTTTTACCTAATCTCTGTTAAATTTTGCATGATTGTTTAGAAAAAATACAGATCTAATGCATGTGTGATTATATTACCCCTTTTTTTTTTGCAGTTTAATGCCATTCACAACAGAAATCTTTTGTTTTTTAGGCCTGTTTAACTGTTATAGCACCAGCTATTTTCTGATCTTAATGAAACTTTGCGTGCTTGGTGGGTCATCTTTCACATGTTATAACCAAGTTTCATAAAGTTTTGAGTTTTTGTTTCAGTTTTATAGGCTTTAGGTTACATGTGGCCACGGCCCTTTCCTAAATGACCTCTTATAGCTAACCAAAGGACAAAATGCAACATATTTTTGAAAATTATTGATCTAGAGAGTCCAGAGAATATTATTGCAGTGGTTTGATCAAGACTGAACAAAAAACCAGGTGACCCAAAGCATTCAAATTCGTGGACCAATTTTACGAAAAAGGCTATAACTCGGGAACAAAATGAGATATCTTCACCAAACTCAGAACTCATATGCATGAACAAAAACTTTAGTCAAATTATTATTTTTTTTTCCATATCTGCCACTTGGTGGCGCTACAGGATGAAAAAAAATCAAATGGCTATAACTAAGCAACCGCTGATCCAATCAACTTGAAAATTGATATGGCCCAATGTGGCACAAGTGCTCTATGAGGAATTTCACTTATCTTAAAAAACATGGCCGCCATTGGCCAAACAACTTTAAGCACCTATTTGACAAGGTTAATGGAAGTCGATCGGAACGAAACTCGGTGAGCATGTTCGACTCATTGCCCTAAAGGTCTGTAAGTATTTTGAAAGAAATTGCCCACAACATTGTCACCTCCCACAGAACACAACAAAGCAATTTGATTACAGCGCCAACTATTTTCCAAAAATGATAATGCATCATTTTACTGGAGTTTTACTGGCTGTTTCAATTACACTCTTCCAATAATTGCTTTTCTTACTCGTTGCATTTGGTCTGATGCTCCATGCCATGCTTAGCTCCTCGCTGTGGAACTTTTATTAACGATTTTCAGCCATTTCAATTACAATCATGCAATTATTAATTTCATTATTCATTGTTGCATTTGGTCTGATGCTACATATGCTTAGCTCCTGATGTTGCCGCTGGAATGCTTGGCCCCGTGATTGCTGCTTGCAGCTATATTTATTATTCTTCTTCTTCCACCCCAAGTCTATGGTAGCCCATAGAACCGATTGCGGGAAAGTTGTATAATTTGGCACACTAATAGAGGACTGTCTGAACATTAACCGTAGCAAATTTGAAGTCTCTAACTCAAACTCTCTAGCGCCACCAATTGTCTAAACTTTCAAAAACTTCATGCTAATAACTCTTGAACCGTAAGCCACAAAATGAAAATTCTTTTTTCCTGTGATTCCTTGGCTCATGCCGAGTCGAATGGACACCGAAATTCAAAAATCGCAAGGCTTAGTTTTTTCGCTATCGTCAATTGTTCGTAAAACCTACTTTTTCAAACTCGTCCTAGGCCGTTGCACCGATTGTCACGAAAATTGAATCAGATAATCTTCAGACCATGCTGGCAAAAAGTTATGGAATTCAAGTTGATTTCTCAAACCGTTTCCGAATAGCTCATGAACGAATTCTTCGAAAAGCACGCAAACGTGAACGTGAGGCTATATCTCCGCAACGGTTTGGCCTATTGAGACCAATCTTGGTGGGTCTTATAACAACCATTCCCTGGGACTACCTGCAGTGTTTCGGCGTTGTGCCCCCTAGTGGTCAGGAGATATGAAAAATACATGTTTTTGCTCATAACTTCTGAACGGTTTTGCCAAAAATCACAAAAGTGGTGTCTTTAGATTCAGTGCATCATTCCGAGTCGAATGATACCGAATTTTCCCAATTCGGCCATTTTGGGCGTCGGCCATTTTGAATTTAGTTGTAAATTGCTGTATCTTAAGAATGAAGTTCCGTATCGTTTCGCAAATAATTACAAAAATGTCCGGCTCCATGCCCTGAATGTACACAAAAAAATTGGGGGCAGCGCCACCTTGTGGTCAATAGTTATAACGATTTTTCGAAAAATGCTAATAACTTTTGCATACATTAGCCTATTATAACAAAGCTGATGTTGATAGATTCCTTGGGTCATGCCGAGAAGACCGATACCCCATTTGTCAATTTTGGCAAAATTTCCTGTCCGCCATTTTGATTCATGTTGAAAACCTACTTTTTCGAACTCCTCCTAGACCGTTGCTCAGATTTTCACCAAATTTGATTTGGATCATCTTCAGACCATGCTGGCAAAAAGTTATGGAATTTGTGTCGATACACGTAACCGTTTTCAATTAGCGTACCAACGAATTTGCTGGAAAGATGCCAAACTGCATCTGAGGCTGTATCTCTGCAAAGGTTGGAGATATTTACACAAAACTTAATATGTGACATTGTCACATCACATTGACCACGCCACATCATTTTGGTCACAGCGCCACCTATTGGTCAAGAGTAATAAACCAATCAATAACCGCTAATTATTACATTTCCAATAATGCTAATAACTTTTGATTGCATTAGCCTATTATCATGAAACATGTCTCAAAATTTTCCTTGGGACATGCCGACAACATACATACCAATTATGTCATATTAAGCAAAACTTCCTGTCCGCCATTTTGATTCATGTTGAAAACCTTTTTTTCTAAACTCATCCTCAACCGTTTGTCTGATTTTCACCAAAATTGAATCAGATCATCTTCAGACCGTGCTGACAAAAAGTTATGGATTTCGTGTCAATAGACGAAACCGTTTTTGTACAGCGCTGCTTCAGATGTCAGGCATCTTCACAAAATGAGTCTGAGGCTATATCTCTGCAAAGCTTTGTTGTAATTAAGCCAAACTTGTGTGTGCCATTGTCTAACATGGAGAATAGGCTCACAGACACTCACACACAGAAATGAAATGGTTCAACTATTATATGAATAATCAATAAGCATGATTACACACACACACACACACACACAGAGAAGTACATGCCCACACATTTTGTTGTATGTAGATATTTGAAATAAATTATAGGTGACACACAACTCACAGAAAGACTTCTTTTCTTACATTTCTATGTCAGGTTTCATTGCATTCATATTCTGACATAATAGTAAACATTTGATATACATGTATGAATAAATTGTTGAACTTTCACTCAATGTGATCTTAAATGCTTGAACAGTAATATTAAATAATAGTAATATATATTTTTCTAGATGAATCAATCATCGAGACAATGAACTGTAATGTTTTAGTCTTTAGTGAGCCCATTAGTGGTCTTCCAGTGACATCTAGTGGTCGTAAATGCAATTTATCATACAACACTGTCTCTTTAACCTTTATAACTGTTATATGTTGTCTTAATTTCATTCCAAAGAAGCATACGCAATTTATGTATAATTTCACAGTCTAGATAATAGTACTGCACTGATTTTAAATAACCTAGATATGGCTGACAGTAAAAGAATAGAACAGAATTACAGACACACACAAACATGAAATGTTTAAAATACTATATTAATACTCAATAAGCATGCTTAAACCCACACACAGATGCACACATTTTGTTATATATATAGATAATTAAAATAAATGATGGGTGATAAAACCTATTGCAAGTCTTCTGTTTTTATGGGCTTCTATGTCATTTTTCAGGTTTCATTGCAATCATAATCTGGCATAATTATAAACATTAGATATATCTGTATGAATAAATTGGTAAACTTTGACTCAATGTGATCTGAAATGCTTGAACAGTAATATTAAATAATAGTAATATAAATGTTTTCTAGATGAATCCCTCAACAAGCCCATAAACTGTAATGTTTTAGTCTTTAGTGAGCTCATTAGTGGTCTTCCGGTGACATCTAGTGGTTATAATTGCAATTTTTTATTCAACATTGGGTTTTGAAGCTTTATAAATATTACAGTGTTCTTTTTTTACCTAATCTCTGTTAAATTTTCCATGATTGTTTAGAAAAAATACAGATCTAATGCATGTGTGATTATATTACCCCTTTTTATTTTGCAGTTTAATGCAATTCACAACAGAAATCTTTTGTTTTTTAGGCCATTTTAACTGTTATAGCACCAGCTATTTTCTGATCTTAATGAAACTTTGCATGCTTGGTGGGTCATCTTTCACATGTTATAACCAAGTTTCATAAAGTTTTGAGTTTTTGTTTCAGTTTTATAGGCTTTAGGTTACATGTGGCCACGGCCCTTTCCTATAAATGACCTCTTATAGCTAACCAAAGGACAAAATGCAACATATTTTTGAAAATTATTGATCTAGAGAGTCCAGAGAATATTATTGCAGTGGTTTGATCAAGACTGAACAAAAAACCAGGTGACCCAAAACATTCAAATTCGTGGACCAATTTTACGAAAAAGGCTATAACTCTGGAACAAAATGAGATATCTTCACCAAACTCAGAACTCATATGCATGAACAAAAACTTTAGTCAAATTAGTATTTTTTTTTCCATATCTGCCACTTGGTGGCGCTACAGGATGAAAAAAAATCAAATGGCTATAACTAAGCAACCGTTGATCCAATCAACTTGAAAATTGATATGGCCCAATGTGGCACAAGTGCTCTATGAGGAATTTCACTTATCTTAAAAAACATGGCCGCCATTGGCCAAACAACTTTAAGCACCTATTTGACAAGGTTAATGGAAGTCGATCGGAACGAAACTCGGTGGGCATGTTCGACTCATTGCCCTAAAGGTCTGTAAGTATTTTGAAAGAAATTGCCCACAACATTGTCACCTCCCACAGAACACAACAAAGCGATTTGATTACAGCGCCACCTATTTTCCAAAAATGATAATGCATCATTTTACTGGAGTTTTACTGGCTGTTTCAATTACACTCTTCCAATAATTGCTTTTCTTACTCGTTGCATTTGGTCTGATGCTCCATGCCATGCTTAGCTCCTCGCTGTGGAACTTTTATTAACGATTTTCAGCCATTTCAATTACAATCATGCAATTATTAATTTCATTATTCATTGTTGCATTTGGTCTGATGCTACATATGCTTAGCTCCTGATGTTGCCGCTGGAATGCTTGGCCCCGTGATTGCTGCTTGCAGCTATATTTAGGGGCCAAGCACCGAAGGTGCGTAGGCACCTATTGTAATCGTTGGCGTTATTATTATTAGGGGCCAAGCACCGAAGGTGCGTAGGACCCTCTTGTTTTTGTTGGCGTTCTTCTTATTAGGGGCCAAGCACCGAAGGTGCGAAGGCACCTATTGTGTTTGTTGGCGTTATTATTAGGGGCCAAGCACCGAAGGTGCGTAGGCACCTATTGTAATCGTTGGCGTTATTATTATTCTTCTTCTTCTTCTTCTTCTTCTTCTTCTTCCGCCGCAAGTCTATGGCAGCCCATAGAACCGATTGCGGGAAAGTTGTATAATTTGGCACACTGATAGAGGACAGTCCCAACATTAACTATAGCAAATTTGAAGTCTCTATCTCCTACTCTCTAGCGCCACCACTTGTCCAAACTTTCAATGTTTGTATGCTAATAACTTTTGAACCGTAAGCCAGAAAATGAAAATTCTTTTTTCCTCCGAATCCTTGGCTCATGCCAAGTCGAATGAACCCCAAAATTCAAAAATCGCAACGTTTAGTTTTTTCGCTATTTTCAATTATTCGAAAAACCTACTTTTTCGAACTCGTCCTAGACGGTTAGTCCGATTGCCACGAAAATTGCCTCAGATCATCTTCAGACCATGATGGCAAAAAGTTATGGAATTCAAGTTGATTCGTCCAACTGTTGTCGAATGACACGTAAACAAATTTGACGAAAAGCACGCAAACATGCAGGTGAGGCTATATCCCGGCAACGGTTTGTCATATTGAGACCAAACTTGGTGTGTGTTATAACAAGCATGAACTGAGACTACCTGCAGTGTTTCGACACAGCGCCACCTAGTGGTCAGGAGATATGAAAAATGCATATTTTGGCTTATAACTTCTGAATGGTTTGGCCAAAAATCACACAACTGGTCTCTTTAGATTCAGTGAGTCATGTCGAGTCAAATGATATCCAATTTTCCTGTGTCGGCCATTTTAGGCGTCGGCCATTTTGAATTATGATTTAAAATGCTGTATTTTTTGAACGCAGCATCGTATCGTTTCGCAAATAATTACAAAAATATTCGGCTCCATGCCCTGAAGGTACTCAAAAAGTTTGGTGGCAGCGCCACCTTGTGGCCAATAGTTATAATGAAATATCACATAAATGCTAATAACTTTTGAATAAATTAGTCTATTAAAATTAAAATGGTCTCCCTATATTCTGTGGGTCATGCCGAGAGTATTGATACCAATAATGTGAAAATTGGCTTTACTTCCTGTCCGCCATTTTGCTTAATGTTGAAAACCTACTTTTTCGAACTCCTCCTAGACCGTTAGTCCGATTTTCACCAAATTTGACGTGAATCATCGTCAGACCATGCTGGCAAAAAGTTATGGATTTCGTGTCGATATACGAAACGGTTGTCATTTAACGCATCAACGAATTTGCTGGAAAGGTGCCAAAATGCATTTGAGGCTGTATCTCTGCAACGCTTTGACATATTTGCACCAAACTTTGTATGTGTCATCGCCACCTCAGACTGACAATGCCACATACATTTGGTAACAGCGCCACCTATTGGTCAAGAGTAATAAACCATTCATTAACAATGAATATTTACACTTTTAAAAATGCTAATAACTTTTTAGTCCATTAGCCTATTGCAACGAAACTGGGCTCAAAATATTCCCTGGCTAATGTCGATAACATAGATACCAAATATGCCAGTGTTTACAGAAGTTTCGGTCCACCATTTTGATTTATGTGGAAAACCTACTTTTTCAAACTCCTCATGAACCGTAGGTCCAATTTTCACCAAATTCGAATCAGATGATCTTCAGACTATGTTGACACAAAGTT
The DNA here is from genome assembly GCF_023724105.1 of Carassius gibelio. NCBI lineage: Eukaryota > Metazoa > Chordata > Actinopteri > Cypriniformes > Cyprinidae > Carassius > Carassius gibelio. The sequence goes on from NC_068374.1 coordinate 9,011,080, forward strand.
ATGGATTTTGTGTCGATAGACAAAACCGTTTTCGCATACCAAAGCGACGAAGTTGAAACACAATGACAAAATGACACTTGAGGCTGCATCTCTGGAATGCTGTGGCATATTAACACCAAACTTTGTGTGTGTCATTGAAAAGTCAAACAGAGTACACCAAATTGATTTCATAACAGTGCCACCTATTGGTCAAACTTTATAAGCCAAGTAATCATGCTACTAGAGGTGGTATTATGATTTTTTTTTTGCCATTTCAATTACAATAATTCCAAAATTACTGTTATTGCTCATTAATGTATTTGGTGTGATGCTTCATGCCATGCTTAGCTCCTACATTTGCCGATGGAGTGCTTGGCCCCGTAATTGCTGCTTGCAGCTATATTTATTAGGGGCCAAGCACCGAAGGTGCGAAGGCACCTATTGTGTTTGTTGGCGTTATTAGGGGCCAAGCACCGAAGGTGCGTAGGCACCTATTGTTTCCGTTGGCGTTATTATTAGGGGCCAAGCACCGAAGGTGCGAGGCACCTATTGTTTTTGTTCCGGTTCTTATTATTAGGGGCCAAGCACCGAAGGTGCGTAGGACCCTCTTGTTTTTGTTGGCGTTCTTATTATTATTATTATTATTATTCTTCCGACTGGGCGTCTATGGCAGCCCATAGAACCGAATGCGGGAAAGTTGTAATGGTTTGACATTCTGATAGAGGACAGTGCCAACATTAAGTACACCAATTTTGGTGTGTCTAAGTCAATCCCTCTAGCGCCACCAACTGTCCAAAATTTCACTTTAATTTTGTTAATAACTTTTTAACCCTAAGGCCAATCAACGAAATTCTTTTTTCCTCTAATTTCTGAGCTCATGCCGATTCGATTGCACCCTACGAAGTCATTTCCGTCATAGAAATATGACCGCCATTTTGAATTTCTTTAAAAACCTACTTTTTCGAACTCGTCCTAGACGGTTTGTCCGATTCACACGAAAATTAAACCATATCATCCTCAAGCAGTGCTGACCAAAAGTTATGCAAATCAAATTGATTCGTCAAACCGTTTTCGATAAACGCTCTAACAAATTTTATGTAGTGCTTACAAAAACAGTCGTAAGGCTGTATCTCGGCAACGACTTATCCTATTCAGACCAAACTTGGTACATGTCATAACAAGCATGACCTGAGGCAACATGCTGTGATTGGGCGCAGCGCCACCTACTGATCCGGAGATATGAAAAACTGCTATTTTTGCTATTTTTGCTTGATTGTTACGAAACATGGTATGGGTCATCAGCACAATGTCCTGAAGGAGTATGAGAAGTTTCGAAACAGCGCCACCTAGTGGTGATCTTCTATTTTTAAATGCTTATAACTTTGGGTGTGGTTTACTTATTTTCACGAGACTCATCAAATTGGACTCCTGAAACCTTACCGAGTCCTATGATACCAAACATGCTAGGTTTTGCCTTTCGGTTTGTGTAGCGTTGTGATTTAGCGCTTAAAAAACATTTGGCTATATCTTCGAAACCGCTTGTCTGATCGAGACGAAACCACCGTCAGAAGTTCGGAAACATAGGTCGATAGCTATACGCCAATGCCCAAATGCCAAAATATTGATAGTAAGGGGTAGTAATATTCAATCAAAGTCAAGAGTCAGTCATTTTTTACGTGCTTTTTCATATAAATGTCTATAACTCTGAAGTGAATTGAGATATTTCCACCAAAATTGACACACATATGTATGGGCTCACTCTGAGCACACATAAAAAAAATGGTGGGACTGAGCCTCTTGGTGGCGCTATAATAGAACAAAACATGAAATTCTCATTGACTTCAATACAGTTTTGTGAAATAAAATGCTATACTAAACAAATGAATTGGTGTAATATTACGAAACTCAGAATGTGCCAACAACACCATCCCCTGAAGGTATTCAAAATATTTTGAAACAGCGCCACCTAGTGGTCAAAAGTTATAACTCAATTTACGTAAAGGCTAATAACTTTTGAATAAATCTGGCTATTGACATGACGCTGGTCTTTGTAGATTCCTTGGGTCAAGTCGAGAACATAGATACAAAGTTTTCCTTATTTGGCTGAACTTCCTGTCCGCCATTTTGATTAATGTTGAAAACCTACTTTTTCGAACTCCTCCTAGACCGTGTGTCAGATTTTCACCAAATTTGACGTGGCTCATCTTCAGAACATGCTGGCAAAAAGTTATGGATTTCGTGTCGACATACGAAACGGTTCTCATTTAGCGCATCAACAAATCTGCTTGAAGGGTGCCAAAATGCATTTGAGGCTGTATCTCTGCAAAGCTTTGACATATTTGCACCAAACTTTGTATGTGTCATCGACACCTCACACTGACCGTTCCAAACTAATTTGGTAACAGCACCACCTATTGGTTACACGTGATAAGCCAATAAATCCTATTACTAGTTGTTGTGTTGATTGTTTTCAAGCCATTTTGCCTAAAATAATCTTAAAACTGTCTTAATTACTCATTCCTGCCGTTCGTCTGAAGCTTGCTTCTGTAGTGCTTGGCCCCGTTATTGCTGCTTGCAGCTATATTTATTATTATTATTATTATTATTATTATTATTATTCCGACTGGGAGTCTAAGGCAGCCCATAGAACCGAATGCGGGAAAGTTGTTTTGGTTTGACATTCTGATAGAGGACAGTGCCAACATTAAGTACACCAATTTTGGTGTGTCTAAGACATTCCCTCTAGCGCCACCAACTGTCCGAAATTTCACTTTAATTTTGTTAATAACTTTTTAACCGTGAGGCCAATCAACAAAATTCTTTTTTCCTCTGATTTCTGAGCTCAAGCCAATTCGATTGCACCCTATACAGTCATTTTCCGTCATAGAAATATGGCCGCCATTTAGAATTTTTTTAAAAACCTACTTTTTCGAACTCGTCCTAGACGGTTTGTCCGATTCACACGAAAATTGAACCAGGTCATCTTCAGGCAGTGCTGACCAAAAGTTATGCAAATCAAATTGATTCGTCAAACCATTTTTGATAAACGCTCGAACAAATTTTACGTAACGCTTACAAAAAGAGTCGTAAGGCTGTATCTCTGCAACGATTTATCGTATTCAGACCAAACCTGGTACATGTCATAACAAGCATGACCTGAGGCTACTTGCTGCGTTTCGGCGCAGCGCCACCTACTGGTCCGGAGATATGAAAAATTGCTATTTTTGCTTATAACTTCTAAACAGTTTGTCCAAAAATCATAACATTGGTCTTGTTAGATTCAGGGCAACATGCCGAGTCGACTGATATCCAATTTTACCATCTCGGCCATTTTGACTGTCGGCCATTTTGAATTTTGTGCTAAAATGCTATATTTTCAGAACGCATCAACGGATTGTTACAAAAAATGGTATGGGTCATCAGTACAATGTCCTGAAGGAGCGTGAGAAGTTTCGAAACAGCGCCACCTAGTGGTGATCATCCTTATTTAAATGCTTATAACCTTGGGTGTGGTCGACTTATTTTCTCGAGACTCACCAAATTGGACTCCTGAAACCTTACCGAGTCCAACGATACCAAACATTCTAGGTTTCGCCTTACGGTTTGTGTAGCGTTGTGATTTAGCGCTTAAAAAACATCTGGCTATATCTTTGAAACCGCTTGTCTGATCGAGACGAAACCACCGTCAGAAGTTCGAAAACATAGGTCGATAGATATACGCCAATGCCCAAATGCCAAAATATTGATAGTAAGGGGTAGTAATATTCAATCAAAGTCAAGAGTCAGTCAATTTTTACGTGCTTTTTCATATAAATGCCCATAACTCTGAAGTGAATTGAGATATTTTCACCAAAATTGACACACATATGTATGGGCTCACTCTGAGCAAACATAAAAAAAATGGTTGGACTGAGCCTCTTGGTGGCGCTATAATAGAACAAAACATGAAATTCTCATTGACTTCAATACAGTTTTGTGAAATAAAATGCTATACTAAACAAATGCATTGGTGTAATATTACAAAACTCAGAATGTGTCAACAACACCATCCCCTGAAGGTACTCAAAATATTTTGAAACAGCGCCACCTAGTGGTCAAAGGTTATAACTCAATTTACATATAGGCTAATAACTTTTGAATATATCTGGGTATTGACATGATGCTGGTCTTCATAGACTCCTTGGGTCACGCCGAGAAAATAACGAAACTGCTGGAAGGGTGCCAAAATGCATTTGAGGCTGTATCTCTGCAAAGCTTTGACATATTTGCACCAAACTTTGTATGTGTCATCGTCACCTCACACTGACCTTTCCAAACTAATTTGATAACAGCGCCACCTATTGGTTACACGTGATAAGCAAATAAATCCTATTACTAGTTGTTGTGTTTATTGTTTTCAAGCCATTTTGCCTAAAATAATCTTAAAACTGTCTTAATTACTCATTCCTGCCGTTCGTCTGAAGCTTGCTTCTGTAGTGCTTGGCCCCGTTATTGCTGCTTGCAGCTATATTTAGGGGCCAAGCACCGAAGGTGCGTAGGACCCTCTTGTTTTTGTTGGCGTTCTTATTATTATTAGGGGCCAAGCACCGAAGGTGCGTAGGACCCTCTTGTTTTTGTTGGCGTTCTTATTATTATTATTATTATTCTTCCGACTGGGCGTCTATGGCAGCCCATAGAACCGAATGCGGGAAAGTTGTAATGGTTTGACATTCTGATAGAGGACAGTGCCAACATTAAGTACACCATTTTTGGTGTGTCTAAGTCAATCCCTCTAGCGCCACCAACTGTCCAAAATTTCACTTTAATTTTGTTAATAACTTTTTAACCCTAAGGCCAATCAACGAAATTCTTTTTTCCTCTGATTTCTGAGCTCATGCCGATTCGATTGCACCCTACGAAGTTATTTCCGTCATAGAAATATGACCGCCATTTTGAATTTCTCTAAAAACCTACTTTTTCGAACTCGTCCTAGACGGTTTGTCCGATTCACACGAAAATTAAACCATATCATCCTCAGGCAGTGCTGACCAAAAGTTATGCAAATCAAATTGATTCGTCAAACCGTTTTCGATAAACGCTCTAACAAATTTTATGTAGTGCTTACAAAAACAGTCGTAAGGCTGTATCTCGGCAACGACTTATCCTATTCAGACCAAACTTGGTACATGTCATAACAAGCATGACCTGAGGCAACATGCTGTGATTGGGCGCAGCGCCACCTACTGATCCGGAGATATGAAAAACTGCTATTTTTGCTTATAACTTCTGAACAGTTTGTCCAAAAATCATAACATCGGTCTTGTTAGATTCAGGGCAACATGCCGAGTCGACTGATATCCAATTTGACCATTTCGGCCATTTTGACTGTCGGCCATTTTGAATTTTGTGCTAAAATGCTGTATTTTCTGAACACATCAACGGATTGTTACGAAACATGGTATGGGTCATCAGCACAATGTCCTGAAGGAGTATGAGAAGTTTCGAAACAGCGCCACCTAGTGGTGATCTTCTATTTTTAAATGCTTATAACTTTGGGTGTGGTCGACGTATTTTCACCAGACTCATCAAATTGGACTCCTGAAACCTTACAGAGTCCTACAATACCAAACATGCTAGGTTTTGCCTTACGGTTTGTGTAGCGTTGTGATTTAGCGCTTAAAAAACATTTGGCTATATCTTCGAAACCGCTTGTCTGATCGAGACGAAACCACCGTCAGAAGTTCGGAAACATAGGTCGATAGCTATACGCCAATGCCCAAATGCAAAAATATTGATAGTAAGGGGTAGTAATATTCAATCAAAGTCAAGAGTCAGTCAATTTTTACGTGTTTTTTCATGTAAATGTCTATAACTCTGAAGTGAATTGAGATATTTTCACCAAAATTGACACGCATATGTATGGGCTCACTCTGATGACACATAAAAGAAATGGTGGGACTGAGCCTCTTGGTGGCGCTATAATAGAACAAAACATGAAATTCCCATTGACTTCAATACAGTTTTGTGAAATAAAAGGCTATACTAAACAAATGCATTGGTGTTATATTCCACAACTCAGAATGTGCCAACAACATCATCCCCTGAAGGTACTCAAAATATTTTGAAACAGAGCCACCTAGTGGTCAAAAGTTATAACTCAATTTACATAAAGGCTAATAACTTTTGAAAAGATCTGGCTATTGACATGACGCTGATCTTAATAGATTCCTTGGGTCAAGCCGAGAACATAGATATCAAGTTTTCCTTATTTGGCTGAACTTCCTGTCCGCCATTTTGATTAATGTTGAAAACCTACTTTTTCGAACTCCTCCTAGACCGTTAATCAGATTTTCACCAAATTGGACGTGGATCATCTTCAGACTATGCTGGCAAAATGTTATGGATTTCATGTCGATATACGAAACGGTTCTCATTTAGCGCATCAACGAATTTGCTGGAATGGTGCCAAAATGCATTTGAGGCTGTATCTCTGCAAAGCTTTGACATATTTGCACCAAACTTTGTATGTGTTATCGACACCTCACACTGACCGTTCCAAACTAATTTGGTAACAGCACCACCTATTGGTTACACGTGATAAGCGAATAAATCCTATTACTAGTTGTTGTGTTGATTGTTTTCAAGCCATTTTGCCTAAAATAATCTTAAAACTGTCTTAATTACTCATTCCTGCCGTTCGTCTGAAGCTTGCTTCTGTAGTGCTTGGCCCCGTTATTGCTGCTTGCAGCTATATTTATTATTATTATTCTTCCGACTGGGGGTCTATGGCAGCCCATAGAACCGAATGCGGGAAAGTTGTAATGGTTTGACATTCTTATAGAGGACAGTGCCAACATTAAGTACACCAATTTTGGTGTGTCTAAGACATTCCCTCTAGCGCCACCAACTGTCCAAAATTTCACTTTAATTTTGTTAATAACTTTTTGACCGTAAGGCCAATCATCAAAATTCTTTTTTCATCTGATTTCTGAGCTCATGCCGATTCGATTGCACCATAGCAAATCATTTTCCGTCATAGAAATGTGGCCGCCATTTTGAATTTTTTTAAAAACCTACTTTTTCGAACTCGTCCTAGACGGTTTGTCCGATTCACACGAAAATTGAACCAGATCATCTTCAGTCAGTGCTGACCAAAAGTTATGCAAATCAAATTGATTCGTCAAACCGTTTTCGATAAACGCTCAAACAAATTTTACGTAACGCTTGCAAAAACAGTCGTAAGGCTGTATCTATGCAACGATTTATTCTATTCTGACCAAACTTGGTACATGTCATAACAAGCATGACCTGAGGCTACATGCTGTGTTTCGGCGCAGCGCCACCTACTGGTCCAGAGATATGAAAAATTGCTATTTTTGCTTATAACTTTTGAACAGTTTGTCCAAAAATCATAACATTTGTCTTGTTAGATTCAGGGCTACATGCCAAGTCGACTGATATCCAATTTTACCATTTTGGCCATTTTGACTGTCGGCCATTTTGAATTTTGTGCTAAAATGCTGTATTTTAAGAACACATCAACGGATTGTTACGAAACTTGGTATGGGTCATCAGCACAATGTCCTGAAGGAGCGTGAGAAGTTTCGAAACAGCGCCACCTAGTGGTGATCTTCTTTTTTTAAATGCTTATAACTTTGGGTGTGGTCGACTTATTTTCACCAGACTCATTAAATTGGACTCCTGAAACCTTACCGAGTCCTACGATACCAAACATGCTAGGTTTCGCCTTACGGTTTGTGTAGCGTTGTGATTTAGCGCTTAAAAAACATTTGGCTATATCTTCGAAACCGCTTGTCTGATCGAGACGAAACCACCATCAGAAGTTCGGAAACATAGGTCGATAGCTATATGCCAATGCCCAAATGCCAAAATATTGATAGTAAGGGGTAGTAATATTCAATCAAAGTCAAGAGTCAGTCATTTTTTACATGCTTTTTCATGTAAATGTCTATAACTCTGAAGTGAATTGAGATATTTTCACCAAAATTGACACACATATGTATGGGCTCACTCTGAGGACACATAAAACAAATGGTTGGACTGAGCCTCTTGGTGGCGCTATAATAGAACAAAACATGAAATTCCCATTGACTTCAATACAGTTTTGTGAAATAAAATGCTATACTAAACAAATGCATTTGTGTAATATTACGAAACTCAGAATGTGCCAACAACAACATCCCCTGAAGGTACTCAAAATATTTTGAAACACCTAGTGGTCAAGTTATAACTCAATTTACATAAAGGCTAATAACTTTTGAAAAGATCTGGCTATTGACATGACGCTGATCTTAATAGATTCCTTGGGTCAGGCCGAGAACAGAGATACCAAGTTTTCCTTATTTGGCTGAACTTCCTGTCCGCCATTTTGATTAATGTTGAAAACCTACTTTTTCGAACTCCTCCTAGACCGTTAGTCCGATTTTCACCAAATTTGACATGGATCATCTTCAGACCATTCTGGCAAAATGTTATGGATTTCGTGTCAATATACGAAACGGTTCTCATTTAGCGCATCAACGAATCAGCTGGAAGGGTTCCAAAATGCATTTGAGGCTGTATCTCTGCAAAGCTTTGACATATTTGCAAAAAACTTTGTATGTGTCATCGTCACCTCACACTGACCATTTCAAACTAATTTGGTAACAGCGCCACCTATTGGTTACACGTGATAAGCCAATAAATCCTATTACTAGTTGTTGTGTTTATTGTTTTCAAGCCATTTTGCCTAAAATAATCTTAAAACTGTCTTAATTACTCATTCCTGCCGTTCGTCTGAAGCTTGCTTCTGTAGTGCTTGGCCCCGTTATTGCTGCTTGCAGCTATATTTATTATTATTATTATTATTCTTCCGACTGGGAGTCTATGGCAGCCCATAGAACCGAATGCGGGAAAGTTGTTTTGGTTTGACATTCTGATAGAGGACAGTGCCAACATTTAGTACACCAATTTTGGTGTGTCTAAGACATTCCCTCTAGCGCCACCAACTGTCCGAAATTTCACTTTAATTTTGTTAATAACTTTTTAACCGTAAGTCCAATCAACAAAATTCTTTTTTCCTCTGATTTCTGAGCTCATGCCGATTCGATTGCACCCTATGCCGTCATTTTCCGTCATAGAAATATGGCCGCCATTTTGAATTCTTTGAAAAACCTACTTTTTCGAACTCGTCCTAGACGGTTTGTCCGATTCACACGAAAATTGAACCAGATCATCTTCAGGCAGTGCTGACCAAAAGTTATGCAAATCAAATTGATTCGTCAAACCGTTTTCGAAAAACGCTCAAACAAATTTTACGAAACGCTTAGAAAAACAGTCGTAAGGCTGTATCTCTGCAACGATTTATCGTATTCAGACCAAACCTGGTACATGTCATAACAAGCATGACCTGAGGCTACTTGCTGCGTTTCGGCGCAGCGCCACCTACTGGTCCGGAGATATGAAAAATGGCTATTTTTGCTTATAACTTCTAAACAGTTTGTCCAAAAATCATAACATTGGTCTTGTTAGATTCAGGGCAACATGCCGAGTCGACTGATGTCAAATTTTACCATTTCGGCCATTTTGTCTGTCGGCCATTTTGAATTTTGTGCTAAAATGCTGTATTTTCAGAACGCATCAACGGATTGTTACGAAACATGGTATGGGTCATCAGCACAATGTCCTGAAGGAGTGTGAGAAGTTTCGAAACAGCGCCACCTAGTGGTGATCATCCTTTTTTAAATGCTTATAACCTTGGGTGTGGTCGACTTATTTTCTCGAGACTCACCAAATTAGACTCCTGAAACCTTACAGAGTCCTACGATACCAAACATGCTAGGTTTCGCCTTACGGTTTGTGTAGCGTTGTGATTTAGCACTTAAAAAACATCTGGCTATATCTTCGAAACCACTTGTCTGATCGAGACGAAACCACCGTCAGAAGTTCGGAAACATAGGTCGATAGCTATACGCCAATGCCCAAATGCCTAAATATTGATGGTAAGGTGTAGTAATATTCAATCAAAGTCAAGAGTCAGTCATTTTTTACGTGCTTTTTCATATAAATGTCTATAACTCTGAAGTGAATTGAGATATTTTCACCAAAATTGACACACATATGTATGGGCTCACTCTGAGCACACATAAAAAGAAATGGTGGGACTGAGCCTCTTGGTGGCGCTATAATAGAACAAAATATGAAATTATCATTGACTTCAATACAGTTTTGTGAAATAAAATGCAATACTAAACAAATGCATTGATGTAATATTACGAAACTCAGAATGTGCCAACAACACCATCCCCTGAAGGTACTCAAAATATTTTGAAACACCGCCACCTAGTGGTCAACAGTTATAACTCAATTTAAATAAAGGCTAATAACTTTTGAATAAATCTGGCTATTGACATGACGCTGGTCTTTTTAGATTCCTTGGGTCAAGTCGAGAACATAGATACAAAGTTTTCCTTATTTGGCTGAACTTCCTGTCCGCCATTTTGATTAATGTTGAAAACTTACTTTTTCGAACTCCTCCTAGACCGTTAGTCAGATTTTCACCAAATTTGACGTGGATCATCTTCAGACCATGCTGGCAAAATGTTATGGATTTCGTTTCGATATACGAAACTGTTCTCATTTAGCGCATCAACGAAGCTGCTGGAAGGGTTCCAAAATGCATTTGAGGCTGTATCTCAGCAAAGCTTTGACATATTTGCACCAAACTTTGTATGTGTCATCGTCACCTCACACTGACCATTCCAAACTAATTTGGTAACAGCGCCACCTATTGGTTACACGTGATAAGCAAATAAATCCTATTACTAGTTGTTGTGTTTATTGTTTTCAAGCCATTTTGCCTAAAATAATCTTAAAACTTTCTTAATTACTCATTCCTGCCGTTCGTCTGAAGCTTGCTTCTGTAGTGCTTGGCCCCGTTATTGCTGCTTGCAGCTATATTTAGGGGCCAAGCACCGAAGGTGCGAAGGCACCTATTGTGTTTGTTGGCGTTATTAGGGGCCAAGCACCGAAGGTGCGTAGGCACCTATTGTTTCCGTTGGCGTTATTATTATTATTCTGCTTCTTCTTCTTCTTCTTCTTCCGCCGCAAGTCTATGGCAGCCCATAGAACCGATTGCGGGAAAGTTGTATAATTTGGCACACTGATAGAGGACAGTCCCAGCATTAACTATAGCAAATTTGAAGTCTCTAACTCCAACTCTCTAGCGCCACCACTTGTCCAAACTTTCAATGTTTCTATGCTAATAACTTTTGAACCGTAAGCCAGAAAATGAAATTTCTTCTGAATCCTTGGCTCATGCCAAGTCGAATGAACCCCAAAATTCAAAAATCGCAAGGTTTAGTTTTTTCGCTATTTTCAATTATTCGACAAACCTACTTTTTCGAACTCGTCCTAGACGGTTAGTCTGATTGCCACGAAAATTGTCTCAGATCATCTTCAGACCAGGCCGGCAAAAAGTTATGGAATTCAAGTTGATTCGTCCAACCGTTGTCGAATGACACGTAAACTAATTTGACGAAATGCACGCAAAAATGCACGTGAGGCTATATCTCAGCAACAGTTTGTCATATTGAGACCAAACTTGGTGTGTGTTTTAACAAGCATGAACTGAGACTACCTGCAGTGTTTCGACACAGCGCCACCTAGTGGTCAGGAGATATGAAAAATGCATATTTTGGCTTATAACTTCTGAATGGTTTGGCCAAAAATCACACAACTGGTCTCTTTAGATTCAGTGAGTCATCTCGAGTCGAATGATATCCAATTTTCCCGTGTCGGCCATTTTAGGCGTCGGCCATTTTGAATTATGTGTTAAAATGCTGTATTTTTTGAACGCAGCATCGTATCGTTTCGCAAATAATTACAAAAATATTCGGCTCCATGCCCTGAAGGTACTCAAAAAGTTTGGTGGCAGCGCCACCTTGTGGCCAATAGTTATAATGAAATATCACATAAATGCTAATAACTTTTGAATAATTTAGACTATTAAAATTAAAATGGTCTCGCTATATTCTGTGGGTTATGCCGAGAGCATTGATACCAATTATGTGAAAATTGGCCATACTTTCTGTCCGCCATTTTGCTTAATGTTGAAAACCTACTTTTTCGAACTCCTCCTAGACCGTTAGTCCAATTTTCACCAAATTTGACGTGAATCATCTTCAGACCATGCTGGCAAAAAGTTATGGATTTCGTGTCGATATACGAAACAGTTCTCATTTAGCGCATCAACGAATTTGCTGGAAGGGTGCCAAAATGCATTTGAGGCTGTATCTCTGCAACGCTTTGACATATTTGCACCAAATTTTGTATGTGTCATCGCCACCTCACACTGACCATGCCACAGAAATTTGGTGACAGCGCCACCTATTGGTCAAGAGTAATAAACCATTCATTAACCATGAATAATTACACTTGTAAAAATGCTAATAACTTTTTATTGCATTAGCCCATTCGAATGGAACTGGGCTCAAAATATTCCCTGGTTTATGCCGATAACATAGATACCAAATATACCATAGTAAGCTGAACTTCCGGTCCGCCATTTTGATTTATGTTGAAAACCTACTTTGTCGAACTCCTCATCAACCGTAGGTCCGATTTTCACCAAATTCGAATCAAATGATCTTCAGACTATGCTGACACAAAGTTATGGATTTTGTGTCGATAGACAAAACCGTTTTCGCATACCACATCGACGAATTTGAGGCACAATGAGAAAATGACACTTGAGGCTGTATCCCTGGAATGCTTTGGCATATTGACACCAAACTTTGTGTGTGTCATTGAAAAGTCACACAGAGTACACCAAATTGATTTTATAACAGTGCCACCTATTGGTCAAGCTTGATAAGCCAAGTAATCATGCTACTAGAGGTGGTATTATGATTTTTTTTTTTGCCATTTCAATTACAATAATTCCAAAATTGCTGTTATTGCTCATTAATGAATTTGGTGTGATGCTTCATGCGATGCTTAGCTCCTACATTTGCCGTTGGAGTGCTTGGCCCCGTAATTGCTGCTTGCAGCTATATTTATTCTTCCTCTTCTTCCACCCCAAGTCTATGGTAGCCCATAGAACCGATTGCGGGAAAGTTGTATAATTTGGCACACTAATAGAGGACTGTCTGAACATTAACCGTAGCAAATTTGAAGTCTCTAACTCAAACTCTCTAGCGCCACCAATTGTCTAAACTTTCAAAAACTTGACGCTAATAACTCTTGAACCGTAAGCCACAAAATGAAAATTCTTTTTTCCTGTGATTCCTTGGCTCATGCCGAGTCGAATGGACACCAAAATTCAAAAATCGCAAGGTTTAGTTTTTTCGCTATCTTCAATTGTTCGTAAAACCTACTTTTTCGAACTTGTCCTAGGCCGTTGCACCGATTGTCACGAAAATTGAATCAGATAATCTTCAGACCATGCTGGCAAAAAGTTATGGAATTCAAGTTGATTTTTCAAACCGTTTCCGAATAGCTCATGAACGAATTCTTCGAAAAGCACGCAAACGTGAACGTGAGGCTATATCACCGCAACGGTTTAGCCTATTGAGACCAATCTTGGTGGGTCTTATAACAACCATTCCCTGGGACTACCTGCAGTGTTTCGGCGCTGTGCCCCCTAGTGGTCAGGAGATATGAAAAATGCATATTTTTGCTCATAACTTCTGAACGGTTTTGCCAAAAATCACAAAAGTGGTGTCTTTAGATTCAGTGCATCATTCCGAGTCGAATGATACCGAATTTTCCCAATTCGGCCATTTTGGGCGTCGGCCATTTTGAATTTAGTTGTAAATTGCTGTATCTTAAGAATGAAGTTCCGTATCGTTTCGCAAATAATTACAAAAATGTCCGGCTCCATGCCCTGAATGTACACAAAAAAATTGGGGGCAGCGCCACCTTGTGGTCAATAGTTATAACGATTTTTCGAAAAATGCTAATAACTTTTGCATACATTAGCCTATTGTAACAAAACTGATGTTGATAGATTCCTTGGGTCATGCCGAGAACACCGATACCCCATTTGTCAATTTTGGCAAAATTTCCTGTCCGCCATTTTGATTCATGTTGAAAACCTACTTTTTCGAACTCCTCCTAGACCGTTGCTCAGATTTTCACCAAATTTGATTTGGATCATCTTCAGACCATGCTGGCAAAAAGTTATGGAATTTGTGTCGATACACGTAACCGTTTTCAATTAGCGTACCAACGAATTTGCTGGAAAGATGCCAAACTGCATCTGAGGCTGTATCTCTGCAAAGGTTGGAGATATTTACACAAAACTTAATATGTGACATTGTCACATCACATTGACCACGCCACATCATTTTGGTCACAGCGCCACCTATTGGTCAAGAGTAATAAACCAATCAATAACCGCTAATTATTACATTTCCAATAATGCTAATAACTTTTGATTGCATTAGCCTATTATCATGAAACATGTCTCAAAATGTTCCTTGCCGACAACATACATACCAATTATGTCATATTAAGCAAAACTTCCTGTCCGCCATTTGGATTCATGTTGAAAACATTTTTTTTTAAACTCATCCTCAACCGTTTGTCTGATTTTCACCAAAATTGAATCAGATCATCTTCAGACCGTGCTGACAAAAAGTTATGGATTTCGTGTCAATAGACGAAACCGTTTTTGTACAGCGCTGCTTCAGATGTCAGGCATCTTCACAAAATGAGTCTGAGGCTATATCTCTGCAAAGCTTTGTTGTAATTAAGCCAAACTTGTGTGTGCCATTGTCTAACATGGAGAATAGGCTCACAGACACTCACACACAGAAATGAAATGGTTCAACTATTATATGAATAATCAATAAGCATGATTACACACACACACACACACACACAGAGAAGTACATGCCCACACATTTTGTTGTATGTAGATATTTGAAATAAATTATAGGTGACACACAACTCACAGAAAGACTTCTTTTCTTACATTTCTATGTCAGGTTTCATTGCATTCATATTCTGACATAATAGTAAACATTAGATATATCTGTATGAATAAATTGGTAAACTTTGACTCAATGTGATCTGAAATGCTTGAACAGTAATATTAAATAATAGTAATATACATTTTTTCTAGATGAATCCCTCAACAAGCCCATAAACTGTAATGTTTTAGTCTTTAGTGAGCTCATTAGTGGTCTTCCGGTGACATCTAGTGATTATAATTGCAATTTTTTATTCAACACTGGGTTTTGAAGCTTTATAAATATTACAGTGTTCTTTTTTACCTAATCTCTGTTAAGTTTTGCATGATTGTTTAGAAAAAATACAGATCTAATGCATGTGTGATTATATTACCCCTTTTTTTTTTGCAGTTTAATGCCATTCACAACAGAAATCTTTTGTTTTTTAGGCCATTTTAACTGTTATAGCACCAGCTATTTTCTGATCTTAATGAAACTTTGCATGCTTGGTGGGTCATCTTTCACGTGTTATAACCAAGTTTCATAAAGTTTTGAGTTTTTGTTTCAGTTTTATAGGCTTTAGGTTACATGTGGCCACGGCCCTTTCCTAAATGACCTCTTATAGCTAACCAAAGGACAAAATGCAACATATTTTTGAAAATTATTGATCTAGAGAGTCCAGAGAATATTATTGCAGTGGTTTGATCAAGACTGAACAAAAAACCAGGTGACCCAAAACATTCAAATTCGTGGACCAATTTTACGAAAAAGGCTATAACTCGGGAACAAAATGAGATATCTTCACCAAACTCAGAACTCATATGCATGAACAAAAACTTTAGTCAAATTATTATTTTTTTTCCATATCTGCCACTTCGTGGCGCTACAGGATGAAAAAAAATCAAATGGCTATAACTAAGCAACCGTTGATCCAATCAACTTGAAAATTGATATGGCCCAATGTGGCACAAGTGCTCTATGAGGAATTTCACTTATCTTAAAAAACATGGCCGCCATTGGCCAAACAACTTTAAGCACCTATTTGACAAGGTTAATGGAAGTTGATCGGAACGAAACTCGGTGGGCATGTTCGACTCATTGCCCTAAAGGTCTGTAAGTATTTTGAAAGAAATTGCCCACAACATTGTCACCTCCCACAGAACACAACAAAGCGATTTGATTACAGCGCCACCTATTTTCCAAAAATGATAATGCATCATTTTACTGGAGTTTTACTGGCTGTTTCAATTACACTCTTCCAATAATTGCTTTTCTTACTCGTTGCATTTGGTCTGATGCTCCATGCCATGCTTAGCTCCTCGCTGTGGAACTTTTATTAACGATTTTCAGCCATTTCAATTACAATCATGCAATTATTAATTTCATTATTCATTGTTGCATTTGGTCTGATGTTACATATGCTTAGCTCCTGATGTTGCCGCTGGAATGCTTGGCCCCGTGATTGCTGCTTGCAGCTATATTTAGGGGCCAAGCACCGAAGGTGCGAGGCACCTATTGTTTTTGTTCCGGTTCTTATTAGGGGCCAAGCACCGAAGGTGCGAGGCACCTATTGTTTTTGTTCCGGTTCTTATTAGGGGCCAAGCACCGAAGGTGCGTAGGCACCTATTGTAATCGTTGGCGTTATTATTATTCTGCTTCTTCTTCTTCTTCTTCTTCTTCTTCTTCTTCTTCTTCCGCCGCAAGTCTATGGCAGCCCATAGAACCGATTGCGGGAAAGTTGTATAATTTGGCACACTGATAGAGGACAGTCCCAACATTAACTATAGCAAATTTTAAGTCTCTAACTCCAACTCTCTAGCGCCACCACTTGTCCAAACTTTCAATGTTTGTATGCTAATAACTTTTGAACCGTAAGCCAGAAAATGGAAATTCTTTTTTCCTTTGAATCCTTGGCTCAAGCCAAGTCGAATGAATCCCGAAATTCAAAAATCGCAAGGTTTAGTTTTTTCGCTATTTTCAATTTTTCGAAAAACCTACTTTTCGAACTCGTCCTAGACGGTTTGTCCGATTTTCACGAAAATTGGCTCAGATCATCGTCAGACCATGCTGGCTAAAAGTTATGGAATTCAAGTTGATTCGTCCAACCGTTGTCGAATGACATGTGAACAAATTTGACGAAAAGCACGCAAAAATGCATGTGAGGCTATATCTCGGCAACGGTTTGGCATATTGAGACCAAACTTGGTGTGTGTTATAATAAGCATGACCTGAGACTACCTGCAGTGTTTCGACACAGCGCCACCTAGTGGTCAGGAGATATGAAAAATACATATTTTGGCTTATAACTTCTGAATGGTTTGGTCAAAAATCACAAAACTGGTCTCTTTAGATTCATTGCGTCATGGCGAGTCGAATGATATCCAATTTTCCAGTGTCGGCCATTTTAGGCGTCGGCCATTTTGAATTATGTTTTAAAATGCTGTATTTTTTGAACGCAGCATCGTATCGTTTCGCAAATAATTACAAAAATATTCGGCTCCATGCCCTGAAGGTACTCAAAAAGTTGGGTGGCAGCGCCACCTTGTGGTCAATAGTTATAATGAAATATCACATAAATGCTAATAACTTTTGAGTAAATTAGACAATTGAAATGCAAATGGTCTCCCCGTATTCTATGGGTCATGCCGAGAACATAGATACCGATTATGCGAAAATTGGCCATACTTCCTGTCCGCCATTTTGATTAATGTTGAAAACCTACTTTTTCGAACTCCTCCTAGACCGTTAGTCCGATTTTCACCAAATTTGACGTGAATCATCTTCAGACCATGCTGGCAAAAAGTTATGGATTTGGTGTCGATATACGAAACGATTCTCATTTAGCGCATCAACGAATTTGCTGGAAGGGTGCCAAAATGCATTTGAGGCTGTATCTCTGCAACGCTTTGACATATTTGCACCAAACTTTGTATGTGTCAACAACACCTCACACTGACCATGCCACAGAAACTTGGTAACAGCGCCACCTATTGGTCAAGAGTAATAAACCATTCATTAACCATGAATAATTGCACTTATAAAAATGCTAATAACTTTTTATTGCATTAGCCTATTTGAATGGAACTGGGCTCAAAATATTCCCTGGCTTATTCCTATAACATAGATACCAAATATGCCATAGTAAACTGAACTTACGGTCCGCCATTTTGATTTATGTTGAAAACATACTTTTTCGAACTCCTCATCAACCGTATGTCCGATTTTCACCAAATTCGAATCAAATGATCTTCAGACTATGCTGACTCAAAGTTATGGATTTTGAGTCGATAGACAAAACCGTTTTCGCGTACCACATCGACGAATTTGAGGCACAATGAGAAAATGACACTTGAGGCTGTATCCCTGGAATGCTTTGGCATATTGACACCAAACTTTGTGTGTGTCATTGAAAAGTCACACAGAGTACACCAAATTGATTTTATAACAGTGCCACCTATTGGTCAAACTTGATAAGCCAACTAATCATGCTACTAGAGGTGGTATTATGATTTTTTTTTAACCATTTCAATTACAATAATTCCAAAATTGCTGTTATTGCTCATTAATGTATTTGGTGTGATGCTTCATGTGATGTTTAGCTCCTACATTTGCCGTTGGAGTGCTTGGCCCCGTAATTGCTGCTTGCAGCTATATTTATTAGGGGCCAAGCACCGAAGGTGCGTAGGCACCTATTGTTTTCGTTGGCGTTATTATTAGGGGCCAAGCACCGAAGGTGCGAAGGCACCTATTGTGTTTGTTGGCGTTATTATTAGGGGCCAAGCACCGAAGGTGCGAAGGCACCTATTGTGTTTGTTGGCGTTATTATTATTAGGGGCCAAGCACCGAAGGTGCGTAGGCACCTATTGTTTTCGTTGGCGTTATTATTCTTCTTCTTCTTCTTCTTCTTCCGCCGCAAGTCTATGGCAGCCCATAGAACCGTTTGCGGGAAAGTTGTATAATTTGGCACACTGATAGAGGACAGTCCCAACATTAACTATAGCAAATTTGAAGTCTCTATCTCCTACTCTCTAGCGCCACCAGTTGTCCAAACTTTCAATGTTTGTATGCTAATAACTTTTGAACCGTAAGCCAGAAAATGGAAATTCTTTTTTCTTCTGAATCCTTGGCTCATGCCAAGTCGAATGAATGAGGTTTAGTTTTTTCGCTATTTTCAATTATTCGAAAAACCTACTTTTTCGAACTCGTCCTAGACGGTTAGTCCGATTGCCACGAAAATTGGCTCAGATCATCTTCAGACCATGCTGGCAAAAAGTTATGGAATTCAAGTTGATTCGTCCAACTGTTGTCGAATGACACGTAAACAAATTTGACGAAAAGCACGCAAACATGCAGGTGAGGCTATATCCCGGCAACGGTTTGTCATATTGAGACCAAACTTGGCGTGTGTTATAACAAGCATGAACTGAGACTACCTGCAGTGTTTCAACACAGCGCCACCTAGTGGTCAGGAGATATGAAAAATGCATATTTTGGCTTATAACTACTGAATGGTTTGGCCAAAAATCACACAACTGGTCTCTTTAGATTCAGTGAGTCATGTCGAGTCAAATGATATCCAATTTTCCTGTGTCGGCCATTTTAGGCGTCGGCCATTTTGAATTATGATTTAAAATGCTGTATTTTTTGAACGCAGCATCGTATCGTTTCGCAAATAATTACAAAAATATTCGGCTCCATGCCCTGAAGGTACTCAAAAAGTTTGGTGGCAGCGCCACCTTGTGGCCAATAGTTATAATAAAATATCACATAAATGCTAATAACTTTTGAATAAATTAGTCTATTAAAATTAAAATGGTCTCGCTATATTCTGTGGGTCATGCCGAGAGTATTGATACCAATAATGTGAAAATTGGCCTTACTTCCTGTCCGCCATTTTGCTTAATGTTGAAAACCTACTTTTTCGAACTCCTCCTAGACCGTTAGCCCAATTTTCACCAAATTTGACGTGAATCATCTTCAGACCATGCTGGCAAAAAGTTATGGATTTTGTGTCGATATACGTAACGGTTCTCATTTAGCGCATCAACGAATTTGCTGGAAGGGTGCCAAAATGCATTTGAGGCTGTATCTCTGCAACACTTTGACATATTTGCACCAAACTTTGTATGTGTCATCGCCACCTCACACTGACCATGCCACATAAATTTGGTAACAGCGCCACCTATTGGTCAAGAGTAATAAACCATTCATTAACCATGAGTAATTACACTTTTTAAAATGCTAATAACTTTTTAATGCATTAGCCTATTTGAAGGAAACTGGGCTCAAAATATTCCCTGACTTATGCCGATAACATAGATACCAAATATACCACGGTAAGCTGAACTTCCGGTCAGCCATTTTGATTTATGTTGAAAACATACTTTTTCGAACTCCTCATCAACCGTATGTCCGATTTTCACCAAATTCGAATCAAATGATCTTCAGGCTATACTGATTCAAAGTTATGGATTTTGAGTCGATAGACAAAACCGTTTTCGCATACCACATCGACGAATTTGAGGCACAATGAGAAAATGACACTTGAGGCTTTATCCATGGAATGCTTTGGCATATTGACACCAAACTTTGTGTGTGTCATTGAAAAGTCACACAGAGTACACCAAATTGATTTTATAACAGTGTCACCTACCTGCATAAACCAAGTAATCATGCTACTAGAGGTGGTATTGGTGTTTTTTTTTTTGCCATTTCAAATACAATAATTCCAAAATTGCTGTTATTGCTCATTAATGTATTTGGTGTGATGCTTTATGCGATGCTTAGCTACTACATTTGCCGTTGGAGTGCTTGGCCCCGTAATTGCTGCTTGCAGCTATATTTATTCTTCCTCTTCTTCTTCCACCCCAAGTCTATGGTAGCCCATAGAACCGATTGCGGGAAAGTTGTATAATTTGGCACACTAATAGAGGACTGTCTGAACATTAACCGTAGCAAATTTGAAGTCTCTAACTCAAACTCTCTAGCGCCACCAATTGTCTAAACTTTCAAAAACTTGATGCTAATAACTCTTGAACCGTAAGCCACAAAATGAAAATTCTTTTTTCCTCTGATTCCTTGGCTCATGCCGAGTCGAATGGACACCAAAATTCAAAAATCGCAAGGCTTAGTTTTTTCGCTATCGTCAATTGTTCGTTAAACCTACTTTTTCGAACTCGTCCTAGGCCGTTGCACCGATTGTCACGAAAATTGAATCAGATAATCTTCAGACCATGCTGGCAAAAAGTTATGGAATTCAAGTTGATTTCTCAAACCGTTTCCGAATAGCTCATGAACGAATTCTTCGAAAAGCACGCAAACGTGAACGTGAGGCTATATCTCCGCAACGGTTTGGCCTATTGAGACCAATCTTGGTGGGTCTTATAACAACCATTCCCTGGGACTACCTGCAGTGTTTCGGCGCTGTGCCCCCTAGTGGTCAGGAGATATGAGAAATGCATGTTTTTGCTCATAACTTCTGAACGGTTTTGCCAAAAATCACAAAAGTGGTGTCTTTAGATTCAGTGCATCATTCCGAGTCGAATGATACCGAATTTTCCCAATTCGGCCATTTTGGGCGTCGGCCATTTTGGATTTAGTTGTAAATTGCTGTATCTTAAGAATGAAGTTCCGTATCGTTTCGCAAATAATTACAAAAATGTCCGGCTCCATGCCCTGAATGTACACAAAAAAATTGGGGGCAGCGCCACCTTGTGGTCAATAGTTATAACGATTTTTTCGAAAAATGCTAATAACTTTTGCATACATTAGCCTATTGTAACAAAGCTGATGTTGATAGATTCCTTGGGTCATGCCGAGAACACCGATACCCGATTTGTCAATTTTGGCAAAATTTCCTGACGGCATTTTGATTCATGTTGAAAACCTACTTTTTCGAACTCCTCCTAGACCGTTGCTCAGATTTTCACCAAATTTGATTTGGATCATCTTCAGACCATGCTGGCAAAAAGTTATGGAATTTGTGTCGATACACGTAACCGTTTTCAATTAGCGTACCAACGAATTTGCTGGAAAGATGCCAAACTGCATCTGAGGCTGTATCTCTGCAAAGGTTGGAGATATTTACACAAAACTTAATATGTGACATTGTCACATCACATTGACCACGCCACATCATGTTGGTCACAGCGCCACCTATTGGTCAAGAGTAATAAACCAATCAATAACCGCTAATTATTACATTTCCAATAATGCTAATAACTTTTGATTGCATTAGCCTATTATCATGAAACATGTCTCAAAATGTTCCTTGGGACATGCCGACAACATGCATACCAATTATGTCATATTAAGCAAAACTTCCTGTCCGCCATTTTGATTCATGTTGAAAACCTTTTTTTTTAAACTCATCCTCAACCGTTTGTCCGATTTTCACCAAAATTGAATCAGATCATCTTCAGACCGTGCTGACAAAAAGTTTTGGATTTCGTGTCAATAGACGAAACCGTTTTTGTACAGCGCTGCTTCAGATGTCAGGCATCTTCACAAAATGAGTCTGAGGCTATATCTCTGCAAAGCCCATTAGTGGTCTTCCAGTGACATCTAGTGGTCGTAAATGCAATTTATCATACAACACTGTCTCTTTAACCTTTATAACTGTTATATGTTGTCTTAATTTCATTCCAAAGAAGCATACGCAATTTATGTATAATTTCACAGTCTAGATAATAGTACTGCACTGATTTTAAATAACCTAGATATGGCTGACAGTAAAAGAATAGAACAGAATTACAGACACACACAAACATGAAATGTTTAAACTACTATATTAATACTCAATAAGCATGCTTAAACCCACACACAGATGCACACATTTTGTTATAAATATAGATAATTAAAATAAATGATGGGTGATAAAACCTATTGCAAGTCTTCTGTTTTTATGGGCTTCTATGTCATTTTTCAGGTTTCATTGCAATCATAATCTGGCATAATTATAAACATTAGATATATCTGTATGAATAAATTGGTAAACTTTGACTCAATGTGATCTGAAATGCTTGAACAGTAATATTAAATAATAGTAATATACATTTTTTCTAGATGAATCCCTCAACAAGCCCATAAACTGTAATGTTTTAGTCTTTAGTGAGCTCATTAGTGGTCTTCCGGTGACATCTAGTGGTTATAATTGCAATTTTTTATTCAACACTGGGTTTTGAAGCTTTATAAATATTACAGTGTTCTTTTTTACCTAATCTCTGTTAAATTTTGCATGATTGTTTAGAAAAAATACAGATCTAATGCATGTGTGATTATATTACCCCTTTTTTTGCAGTTTAATGCCATTCACAACAGAAATCTTTTGTTTTTTAGGCCTGTTTAAATGTTATCTAACCAAAGGACAAAATACAACATATTTTTTCAAAGTTATTGATCTAGAGAGTCCTGAGAATATTACTGCAGTGGTTTGATCAAGACTGAACAAAAAACCAGGTGACCCAAAACATTCAAATACGTGGACCAATTTTATGAAAAAGGCTATAACTCGGGAACAAAATGAGATATCTTCACCAAACTCAGAAGAAAGTGAAGAAGAAAGAAAGTGAAGTGACATTCAGCCAAGTATGGTGACCCATACTCAGAATTTGTGCTCTGCATTTAACCCATCCGAAATGCACACACACAGAGCAGTGAACACACACACACACACTGTGAGCACACACCCGGAGCAGTGGGCAGCCATTTATGCTGCAGCGCCCGGGGAGCAGTTGGGGGTTCGATGCCTTGCTCAAGGGCACCTAAGTCGTGGTATTGAAGGTGGAGAGAGAACTGTACATGCACTCCCCCCACCCACAATTCCGTCCGGCCCGAGACTAGAACCCACAACCCTTCGATTGGGAGTCCAACCCTCTAACCATTAGGCCACAACTCATATGCTCATATGCATGAACAAAACAACTCATATGCTCATATGCATGAACAAAAACTTTAGTCAAATTATTTTTTTTTCCATATCTGCCACTTGGTGGCGCTACAGGATGAAAAAAAAAACTAAAATGGCTATAACTAAGCAACCGCTGATCCAATCAACTTGAAAATTGGTATGGCCCAATGTGGCATAAGTGTCTATGAGGAATTTCACTTATCTTAAAAAACATGGCCGCCATTGGCCAAACAACTTTAAGCACCTATTTGACAAGGTTAATGGAAGTCGATCGGAACGAAACTCGGTGGGCATGTTCGACTCATTGCCCTAAAGGTCTGTAAGTATTTTGAAAGAAATTGCCCACAACATTGTCACCTCCCACAGAACACAACAAAGCGATTTGATTACAGCGCCACCTATTTTCCAAAAATGATAATGCATAATTTTACTGGAGTTTTACTGGCTGTTTCAATTACACTCTTCCAATAATTGCTTTTCTTACTCGTTGCATTTGGTCTGATGCTCCATGCCATGCTTAGCTCCTCGCTGTGGAACTTTTATTAACGATTTTCAGCCATTTCAATTACAATCATGCAATTATTAATTTCATTATTCATTGTTGCATTTGGTCTAATGCTACATATGCTTAGCTCCTGATGTTGCCGCTGGAATGCTTGGCCCCGTGATTGCTGCTTGCAGCTATATTTATTATTAGGGGCCAAGCACCGAAGGTGCGAGGCACCTATTGTTTTTGTTCCGGTTCTTATTATTAGGGGCCAAGCACCGAAGGTGCGAGGCACCTATTGTTTTTGTTCCGGTTCTTATTATTAGGGGCCAAGCACCGAAGGTGCGTAGGCACCTATTGTTTTCGTTGGCGTTATTATTATTAGGGGCCAAGCACCGAAGGTGCGTAGGCACCTATTGTTTCCGTTGGCGTTATTATTATTATTCTGCTTCTTCTTCTTCTTCTTCTTCCGCCGCAAGTCTATGGCAGCCCATAGAACCGATTGCGGGAAAGTTGTATAATTTGGCACACTGATAGAGGACAGTCCCAGCATTAACTATAGCAAATTTGAAGTCTCTAACTCCAACTCTCTAGCGCCACCACTTGTCCAAACTTTCAATGTTTCTATGCTAATAACTTTTGAACCGTAAGCCAGAAAATGAAAATTCTTTTTTCTTCTGAATCCTTGGCTCATGCCAAGTCGAATGAACCCCAAAATTCAAAAATCGCAAGGTTTAGTTTTTTCGCTATTTTCAATTATTCGACAAACCTACTTTTTCAAACTCGTCTTAGACGGTTAGTCTGATTGCCACGAAAATTGTCTCAGATCATCTTCAGACCAGGCCGGCAAAAAGTTATGGAATTCAAGTTGATTCGTCCAACCGTTGTCGAATGACACGTAAACTAATTTGACGAAATGCACGCAAAAATGCACGTGAGGCTATATCTCGGCAACAGTTTGTCATATTGAGACCAAACTTGGTGTGTGTTTTAACAAGCATGAACTGAGACTACCTGCAGTGTTTCGACACAGCGCCACCTAGTGGTCAGGAGATATGAAAAATGCATATTTTGGCTTATAACTTCTGAATGGTTTGGCCAAAAATCACACAACTGGTCTCTTTAGATTCAGTGAGTCATCTCGAGTCGAATGATATCCAATTTTCCCGTGTCGGCCATTTTAGGCGTCGGCCATTTTGAATTATGTGTTAAAATGCTGTATTTTTTGAACGCAGCATCGTATCGTTTCGCAAATAATTACAAAAATATTCGGCTCCATGCCCTGAAGGTACTCAAAAAGTTTGGTGGCAGCGCCACCTTGTGGCCAATAGTTATAATGAAATATCACATAAATGCTAATAACTTTTGAATAATTTAGACTATTAAAAATAAAATGGTCTCGCTATATTCTGTGGGTCATGCCGAGAGCATTGATACCAATTATGTGAAAATTGGCCATACTTCCTGTCCGCCATTTTGCTTAATGTTGAAAACCTACTTTTTCGAACTCCTCCTAGACCGTTAGTCCAATTTTCACCAAATTTGACGTGAATCATCTTCAGACCATGCTGGCAAAAAGTTATGGATTTCGTGTCGATATACGAAACAGTTCTCATTTAGCGCATCAACGAATTTGCTGGAAGGGTGCCAAAATGCATTTGAGGCTGTATCTCTGCAACGCTTTGACATATTTGCACCAAATTTTGTATGTGTCATCGCCACCTCACACTGACCATGCCACAGAAATTTGGTGACAGCGCCACCTATTGGTCAAGAGTAATAAACCATTCATTAACCATGAATAATTACACTTGTAAAAATGCTAATAACTTTTTATTGCATTAGCCCATTCGAATGGAACTGGGCTCAAAATATTCCCTGGTTTATGCCGATAACATAGATACCAAATATACCATAGTAAGCTGAACTTCCGGTCCGCCATTTTGATTTATGTTGAAAACCTACTTTGTCGAACTCCTCATCAACCGTAGGTCCGATTTTCACCAAATTCGAATCAAATGATCTTCAGACTATGCTGACTCAAAGTTATGGCTTTTGAGTCGATAGACAAAACCGTTTTCGCATACCACATCGACGAATTTGAGGCACAATGAGAAAATGACACTTGAGGCTGTATCCCTGGAATGCTTTGGCATATTGACACCAAACTTTGTGTGTGTTATTGAAAAGTCACACAGAGTACACCAAATTGATTTTATAACAGTGCCACCTATTGGTCAAGCTTGATAAGCCAAGTAATCATGCTACTAGAGGTGGTATTATAATTTTTTTTTGCCATTTCAATTACAATAATTCCAAAATTGCTGTTATTGCTCATTAATGAATTTGGTGTGATGCTTCATGCGATGCTTAGCTCCTACATTTGCC
Source organism: Carassius gibelio (assembly GCF_023724105.1). NCBI lineage: Eukaryota > Metazoa > Chordata > Actinopteri > Cypriniformes > Cyprinidae > Carassius > Carassius gibelio. Next base: position 9,037,775 of record NC_068374.1, read on the forward strand.
GTTGGAGTGCTTGGCCCCGTAATTGCTGCTTGCAGCTATATTTATTATTATTATTATTATTATTATTATTCTTCCGACTGGGAGTCTATGGCAGCCCATAGAACCGAATGCGGGAAAGTTGTTTTGGTTTGACATTCTGATAGAGGACAGTGCCAACATTAAGTACACCAATTTTGGTGTGTCTAAGACATTCCCTCTAGCGCCACCAACTGTCCGAAATTTCACTTTAATTTTGTTAATAACTTTTTAACCGTGAGGCCAATCAACAAAATTCTTTTTTCCTCTGATTTCTGAGCTCAAGCCAATTCGATTGCACCCTATACAGTCATTTTCCGTCATAGAAATATGGCCGCCATTTAGAATTTTTTTAAAAACATACTTTTTCGAACTCGTCCTAGACGGTTTGTCCGATTCACACAAAAATTGAACCAGGTCATCTTCAGGCAGTGCTGACCAAAAGTTATGCAAATCAAATTGATTCGTCAAACCGTTTTTGATAAACGCTCTAACAAATTTTACGTAATGCTTACAAAAACAGTCGTAAGGCTGTATCTCGGCAACGACTTATCCTATTCAGACCAAACCTGGTACATGTCATAACAAGCATGACTTGAGGCTACTTGCTGCGTTTCGGCGCAGCGCTACCTACTGGTCCGGAGATATGGAAAATTGCTATTTTTGCTTATAACTTCTAAACAGTTTGTCCAAAAATCATAACATTGGTCTTGTTAGATTCAGGGCAACATGCCGAGTCGACTGATATCCAATTTTACCATCTCGGCCATTTTGACTGTCGGCCATTTTGAATTTTGTGCTAAAATGCTGTATTTTCAGAACGCATCAACGGATTGTTACAAAAAATGGTATGGGTCATCAGTACAATGTCCTGAAGGAGCGTGAGAAGTTTCGAAAAAGCGCCACCTAGTGGTGATCATCCTTATTTAAATGCTTATAACCTTGGGTGTGGTCGACTTATTTTCTCGAGACTCACCAAATTGGACTCCTGAAACCTTACCGAGTCCAACGATACCAAACATTCTAGGTTTCGCCTTACGGTTTGTGTAGCGTTGTGATTTAGCGCTTAAAAAACATCTGGCTATATCTTTGAAACCGCTTGTCTGATCGAGACGAAACCACCGTCAGAAGTTCGGAAACATAGGTCGATAGCTATACGCCAATGCCCAAATGCCAAAATATTGATAGTAAGGGGTAGTAATCAATCAAAGTCAAGAGTCAGTCAATTTTTACGTGCTTTTTCATATAAATGCCCATAACTCTGAAGTGAATTGAGATATTTTCACCAAAATTGACACACATATGTATGGGCTCACTCTGAGCAAATATAAAAAAAATGGTTGGACTGAGCCTCTTGGTGGCGCTATAATAGAACAAAACATGAAATTCTCATTGACTTCAATACAGTTTTGTGAAATAAAATGCTATACTAAACAAATGCATTGGTGTAATATTACAAAACTCAGAATGTGTCAACAACACCATCCCCTGAAGGTACTCAAAATATTTTGAAACAGCGCCACCTAGTGGTCAAAGGTTATAACTCAATTTACATAAAGGCTAATAACTTTTGAATTAATCTGGCTATTGACATCATGCTGGTCTTTTTAGATTCCTTGGGTCAAGTCGAGAACATAAAATACAAAGTTTACCTTATTTGGCTGAACTCCCTGTCCGCCATTTTGATTAATGTTGAAAACCTACATTTTCGAACTCCTCCTAGACCGTTAGTCCGATTTTCACCAAATTTGACGTGGATCATTTTCGGACCATTCTGGCAAAAAGTTATGGATTTTGTGTCCATATAAGAAACGGTTCTCATTTAGGGCATCAAAAAATCTGCTGGAAGGGTGCCAAAATGCGTTTGAGGCTGTATCTCTGCAATGCTTTGACATATTTGCACCAAACTTTGTATGTGTCATCGTCACCTCACACTGACCATTACAAACTAATTTGGTAACAGTGCCACCTATTGGTTACACGTGAAAAGCCAATAAATCCTATTACTAGTTGTTGTGTTTATAGTTTTCAAGCCATTTTGCCTAAAATAATCTTAAAACTGTCTTAATTACTCATTCCTGCCGTTCGTCTGAAGCTTGCTTCTGTAGTGCTTGGCCCCGTTATTGCTGCTTGCAGCTATATTTAGGGGCCAAGCACCGAAGGTGCGAAGGCACCTATTGTGTTTGTTGGCGTTATTATTCTTCTTCTTCTTCCACCCCAAGTCTATGGTAGCCCATAGAACCGATTGCGGGAAAGTTGTATAATTTGGCACACTAATAGAGGACTGTCTGAACATTAACCGTAGCAAATTTGAAGTCTCTAACTCAAACTCTCTAGCGCCACCAATTGTCTAAACTTTCAAAAACTTGATGCTAATAACTCTTGAACCGTAAGCCACAAAATGAAAATTCTTTTTTCCTGTGATTCCTTGGCTCATGCCGAGTCGAATGGACACCAAAATTCAAAATTCGCAAGGCTTAGTTTTTTCGCTATCGTCAATTGTTCGTAAAACCTACTTTTTCGAACTCGTCCTAGGCCGTTGCACCGATTGTCACAAAAATTGAATCAGATAATCTTCAGACCATGCTGGCAAAAAGTTATGGAATTCAAGTTGATTTCTCAAACCGTTTCCGAATAGCTCATGAACTAATTCTTCGAAAAGCACGCAAACGTGAACGTGAGGCTATATCTCCGCAACGGTTTGGCCTATTGAGACCAATCTTGGTGGGTCTTATAACAACCATTCCCTGGGACTACCTGCAGTGTTTCGGCGCTGTTCCCCCTAGTGGTCAGGAGATATGAAAAATGCATGTTTTTGCTCATAACTTCTGAACGGTTTTGCCAAAAATCACAAAAGTGGTGTCTTTAGATTCAGTGCATCATTCCGAGTCGAATGATACCGAATTTTCCCAATTCGGCCATTTTGGGCGTCGGCCATTTTGGATTTAGTTGTAAATTGCTGTATCTTAAGAATGAAGTTCCGTATCGTTTCGCAAATAATTACAAAAATGTCCGGCTCCATGCCCTGAATGTACACAAAAAAATTGGGGGCAGCGCCACCTTGTGGTCAATAGTTATAACGATTTTTTCGAAAAATGCTAATAACTTTTGCATACATTAGCCTATTGTAACAAAGCTGATGTTGATAGATTCCTTGGGTCATGCCGAGAACACCGATACCCCATTTGTCAATTTTGGCAAAATTTCCTGTCCGCCATTTTGATTGATGTTGAAAACCTACTTTTTCGAACTCCTCCTAGACCGTTGCTCAGATTTTCACCAAATTTGATTTGGATCATCTTCAGACTATGCTGGCAAAATGTTATGGAATTTGTGTCGATACACGTAACCGTTTTCAATTAGCGTACCAACGAATTTGCTGGAAAGATGCCAAACTGCATCTGAGGCTGTATCTCTGCAAAGGTTGGAGATATTTACACAAAACTTAATATGTGACATTGTCACATCACATTGACCACGCCACATCATTTTGGTCACAGCGCCACCTATTGGTCAAGAGTAATAAACCAATCAATAACCGCTAATTATTACATTTCCAATAATGCTAATAACTTTTGATTGCATTAGCCTATTATCATGAAACATGTCTCAAAATGTTCCTTGGGACATGCCGACAACATACATACCAATTATGTCATATTAAGCAAAACTTCCTGTCCGCCATTTTGATTCATGTTGAAAATCTTTTTTTTTTAACTCATCCTCAACCGTTTGTCTGATTTTCACCAGAATTGAATCAGATCATCTTCAGACCGTGCTGACAAAAAGTTATGGATTTCGTGTCAATAGACGAAACCGTTTTTGTACAGCGCTGCTTCAGATGTCAGGCATCTTCACAAAATGAGTCTGAGGCTATATCTCTGCAAAGCTTTGTTGTAATTAAGCCAAACTTGTGTGTGCCATTGTCTAACATGGAGAATAGGCTCACAGACACTCACACACAGAAATGAAATGGTTCAACTATTATATGAATAATCAATAAGCATGATTACACACACACACACACACACAGAGAAGTACATGCCCACACATTTTGTTGTATGTAGATATTTGAAATAAATTATAGGTGACACACAACTCACAGAAAGACTTCTTTTCTTACATTTCTATGTCAGGTTTCATTGCATTCATATTCTGACATAATAGTAAACATTTGATATACATGTATGAATAAATTGTTGAACTTTCACTCAATGTGATCTTAAATGCTTGAACAGTAATATTAAATAATAGTAATATATATTTTTCTAGATGAATCAATCATCGAGACAATGAACTGTAATGTTTTAGTCTTTAGTGAGCCCATTAGTGGTCTTCCAGTGACATCTAGTGGTCGTAAATGCAATTTATCATACAACACTGTCTCTTTAACCTTTATAACTGTTATATGTTGTCTTAATTTCATTCCAAAGAAGCATACGCAATGTATGTATAATTTCACAGTCTAGATAATAGTACTGCACTGATTTTAAATAACCTAGATATGGCTGACAGTAAAAGAATAGAACAGAATTACAGACACACACAAACATGAAATGTTTAAACTACTATATTAATACTCAATAAGCATGCTTAAACCCACACACAGATGCACACATTTTGTTATATATATAGATAATTAAAATAAATGATGGGTGATAAAACCTATTGCAAGTCTTCTGTTTTTATGGGCTTCTATGTCATTTTTCAGGTTTCATTGCAATCATAATCTGGCATAATTATAAACATTAGATATATCTGTATGAATAAATTGGTAAACTTTGACTCAATGTGATCTGAAATGCTTGAACAGTAATATTAAATAATAGTAATATACATTTTTTCTAGATGAATCCCTCAACAAGCCCTTAAACTGTAATGTTTTAGTCTTTAGTGAGCTCATTAGTGGTCTTCCGGTGACATCTAGTGGTTATAATTGCAATTTTTTATTCAACACTGGGTTTTGAAGCTTTATAAATATTACAGTGTTCTTTTTTACCTAATCTCTGCTAAATTTTGCATGATTGTTTAGAAAAAATACAGATCTAATGCATGTGTGATTATATTACCCCTTTTTTTTTTTGCAGTTTAATGCCATTCACGACAGAAATCTTTTGTTTTTTAGGCCATTTTAACTGTTATAGCACCAGCTATTTTCTGATCTTAATGAAACTTTGCATGCTTGGTGGGTCATCTTTCACATGTTATAACCAAGTTTCATAAAGTTTTGAGTTTTTGTTTCAGTTTTATAGGCTTTAGGTTACATGTGGCCACGGCCCTTTCCTAAATGACCTCTTATAGCTAACCAAAGGACAAAATGCAACATATTTTTGAAAATTATTGATCTAGAGAGTCCAGAGAATATTATTGCAGTGGTTTGATCAAGACTGAACAAAAAACCAGGTGACCCAAAACATTCAAATTCGTGGACCAATTTTACGAAAAAGGCTATAACTCGGGAACAAAATGAGATATCTTCACCAAACTCAGAACTCATATACATGAACAAAAACTTTAGTCAAATTATTATTTTTTTCCATATCTGCCACTTGGTGGCGCTACAGGATGAAAAAAAATCAAATGGCTATAACTAAGCAACCGTTGATCCAATCAACTTAAAAATTGATATGGCCCAATGTGGCACAAGTGCTCTATGAGGAATTTCACTTATCTTAAAAAACATGGCCGCCATTGGCCAAACAACTTTAAGCACCTATTTGACAAGGTTACATTAATGTATTTGGTGTGATGCTTTATGCGATGCTTAGCTACTACATTTGCCGTTGGAGTGCTTGGCCCCGTAATTGCTGCTTGCAGCTATATTTATTATTATTATTATTCTTCCGACTGGGAGTCTATGGCAGCCCATAGAACCGAATGCGGGAAAGTTGTTTTGGTTTGACATTCTGATAGAGGACAGTGCCAACATTTAGTACACCAATTTTGGTGTGTCTAAGACATTCCCTCTAGCGCCACCAACTGTCCGAAATTTCACTTTAATTTTGTTAATAACTTTTTAACCGTAAGTCCAATCAACAAAATTCTTTTTTCCTCTGATTTCTGAGCTCATGCCGATTCGATTGCACCCTATGCCGTCATTTTCCGTCATAGAAATATGGCCGCCATTTTGAATTCTTTGAAAAACCTACTTTTTCGAACTCGTACTAGACGGTTTGTCCGATTCACACGAAAATTGAACCAGATCATCTTCAGGCAGTGCTGACCAAAAGTTATGCAAATCAAATTGATTCGTCAAACCGTTTTCGAAAAACGCTCAAACAAATTTTACAAAACGCTTAGAAAAACAGTCGTAAGGCTGTATCTCTGCAACGATTTATCGTATTCAGACCAAACCTGGTACATGTCATAACAAGCATGACCTGAGGCTACTTGCTGCGTTTCGGCGCAGCGCCACCTACTGGTCCGGAGATATGAAAAATTGCTATTTTTGCTTATGTCGGCCATTTTAGGCGTCGGCCATTTTGAATTATGATTTAAAATGCTGTATTTTTTGAACGCAGCATTGTATCGTTTCGCAAATAATTACAAAAATATTCGGCTCCATGCCCTGAAGGTACTCAAAAAGTTTGGTGGCAGCGCCACCTTGTGGCCAATAGTTATAATGAAATATCACATAAATGCTAATAACTTCATCGTCACCTCACATTGACCATTCCAAACTAATTTGGTAACAGCGCCACCTATTGGTTACATGTGATAAGCCAATAAATCCTATTACTAGTTGTTGTGTTCATTGTTTTTAAGCCATTTTGCCTAAAATAATCTTAAAACTGTCTTAATTACTCATTCCTGCCATTCGTCTGAAGCTTGCTTCTGTAGTGCTTGGCCCCGTTATTGCTGCTTGCAGCTATATTTATTATTATTATTCTTCCGACTGGGCGTCTATGGCAGCCCATAGAACCGAATGCGGGAAAGTTGTAATGGTTTGACATTCTGATAGAGGACAGTGCCAACATTAAGTACACCAATTTTGGTGTGTCTAAGTCAATCCCTCTAGCGCCACCAACTGTCCAAAATTTCACTTTAATTTTGTTAATAACTTTTTAACCCTAAGGCCAATCAACGAAATTCTTTTTTCCTCTAATTTCTGAGCTCATGCCGATTCGATTGCACCCTACGAAGTCATTTCCGTCATAGAAATATGACCGCCATTTTGAATTTCTTTAAAAACCTACTTTTTCAAACTCGTCCTAGACGGTTTGTCCGATTCACACGAAAATTGAACCATATCATCCTCAGGCAGTGCTGACCAAAAGTTATGCAAATCAAATTGATTCGTCAAACCGTTTTCGATAAACGCTCTAACAAATTTTATGTAGTGCTTACAAAAACAGTCGTAAGGCTGTATCTCGGCAACGACTTATCCTATTCAGACCAAACTTGGTACATGTCATAACAAGCATGACCTGAGGCAACATGCTGTGATTGGGCGCAGCGCCACCTACTGATCCGGAGATATGAAAACTGCTATTTTTGCTTATAACTTCTGAACAGTTTGTCCAAAAATCATAACATTGGTCTTGTTAGATTCAGGGCAACATGCCGAGTCGACTGATATCCAATTTGACCATTTCAGCCATTTTGACTGTCGGCCATTTTGAATTTTGTGCTAAAATGCTGTATTTTAAGAACGCATCAGCAGATTGTTACGAAACTTGGTATGGTTCATCAGCACAATGTCCTGAAGGAGCGTGAGAAGTTTCAAAACAGCGCCACCTAGTGGTGATCTTCTTTTTTTAAATGCTTATAACTTTGGGTGTGGTTGACTTATTTTCACGAGACTCATCAAATTGGACTCCTGAAACCTTACCGAGTCCTATGATACCAAACATGCTAGGTTTTGCCTTTCGGTTTGTGTAGCGTTGTGATTTAGCGCTTAAAAAACATTTGGCTATATCTTCGAAACCGCTTGTCTGATTGAGACGAAACCACCGTCAGAAGTTCGAAAACATAGGTCGATAGCTATACGCCAATGCCCAAATGCCAAAATATTGATAGTAAGGGGTAGTAATATTCAATCAAAGTCAAGAGTCAGTCATTTTTTACGTGCTTTTTCATATAAATGTCTATAACTCTGAAGTGAATTGAGATATTTTCACCAAAATTGACACACATATGTATGGGCTCACTCTGAGCACACATAAAAAAAATGGTGGGACTGAGCCTCTTGGTGGCGCTATAATAGAACAAAACATGAAATTCTCATTGACTTCAATACAGTTTTGTGAAATAAAATGATATACTAAACAAATGCATTGGTGTAATATTACGAAACTCAGAATGTGCCAACAACACCATCCCCTGAAGGTATTCAAAATATTTTGAAACAGCGCCACCTAGTGGTCAAAACTTATAACTCAATTTACGTAAAGGCTAATAACTTTTGAATAAATCTGGCTATTGACATGACGCTGGTCTTTGTAGATTCCTTGGGTCAAGTCGAGAACATAGATACAAAGTTTTCCTTATTTGGCTGAACTTCCTGTCCGCCATTTTGATTAATGTTGAAAACCTACTTTTTCGAACTCCTCCTAGACCGTTTGTCAGATTTTCACCAAATTTGACGTGGCTCATCTTCAGAACATGCTGGCAAAAAGTTATGGATTTCGTGTCGACATACGAAACGGTTCTCATTAAGCGCATCAACGAATTTGTTGGAAGGGTGCCAAAATGCATTTGAGGCTGTATCTCTGCAAAGCTTTGACATATTTACACCAAACTTTGTACGTGTCATCGCTACCTCACACTGACCATGCCACATAAATTTGGTAACAGCGCCACCTATTGGTCAAGAGTAATAAACCATTCATTACCCATGAATAATTACACTTATAAAAATGCTAATAACTTTTTAATGCATTAGCCTATTGCAACGAAACTGGTCTCAAAATATTCCCTGGTTTATGCCGAAAACATAGATACCAAATATGCCAGATTAAGCTGAACTTCCGGTCCGCCATTTTGATTTATGTTGAAAACCTACTTTTTGAAATCCTCATCAGCCGTTAGTCCAATTTTCACCAAAATTTAATCAGATGATCTTCAGACTGTGCTGACAAAAAGTTATGAACTTTGTGTCGATAGACAAAACCGTTTTTGCATACCACAGCGACGAACTTGAGGCACAATGACAAAATGACACTTGAGGCTGTATCTCTGCAATGCTTTGGCATATTGACACCAAACTTTGTTTGTGTCATTGAAAAGTCACACAGAGTACACCAAATTGACTTGATAACAGCACCACCTATTGGTCAATTTTGATAAGCCAGTAAATCATGCTACTAGAGGTTGTATTTATGATTTTTTTAGCCATTTCAATTACAATAATCCTAAAATTGCTGTTATTGCTTATTAATGCATTTGGTGTGATGCTCCATGCCATGCTTAGCTCCTACATTTGCCGTTGGAGTGCTTGGCCCCGTAATTGCTGCTTGCAGCTATATTTAGGGGCCAAGCACCGAAGGTGCGAAGGCACCTATTGTGTTTGTTGGCGTTATTATTATTATTCTTCCTCTTCTTCTTCCACCCCAAGTCTATGGTAGCCCATAGAACCGATTGCGGGAAAGTTGTATAATTTGGCACACTAATAGAGGACTGTCTGAACATTAACCGTAGCAAATTTGAAGTCTCTAACTCAAACTCTCTAGCGCCACCAATTGTCTAAACTTTCAAAAACTTGATGCTAATAACTCTTGAACCGTAAGCCACAAAATGAAAATTCTTTTTTCCTGTGATTCCTTGGCTCATGCCGAGTCGAATGGACACCGAAATTCAAAAATCGCAAGGCTTAGTTTTTTCGCTATCGTCAATTGTTCGTAAAACCTACTTTTTCGAACTCGTCCTAGGCCGTTGCACCGATTGTCACGAAAATTGAATCAGATAATCTTCAGACCATGCTGGCAAAAAGTTATGGAATTCAAGTTGATTTCTCAAACCGTTTCCGAATAGCTCATGAACGAATTCTTCGAGAAGCACGCAAACGTGAACGTGAGGCTATATCTCCGCAACGGTTTGGCCTATTGAGATCAATCTTGGTGGGTCTTATAACAACCATTCCCTGGGACTACCTGCAGTGTTTCGGCGCTGTGCCCCCTAGTGGTCAGGAGATATGAAAAATGCATGTTTTTGCTCATAACTTCTGAACGGTTTTGCCAAAAATCACAAAAGTGGTGTCTTTAGATTCAGTGCATCATTCCGAGTCGAATGATACCGAATTTTCCCAATTCGGCCATTTTGGGCGTCGGCCATTTTGGATTTAGTTGTAAATTGCTGTATCTTAAGAATGAAGTTCCGTATCGTTTCGCAAATAATTACAAAAATGTCCGGCTCCATGCCCTGAATGTACACAAAAAAATTGGGGGCAGCGCCACCTTGTGGTCAATAGTTATAACGATTTTTTCGAAAAATGCTAATAACTTTTGCATACATTAGCCTATTGTAACAAAGCTGATGTTTATAGATTCCTTGGGTCATGCCGAGAACACCGATACCCCATTTGTCAATTTTGGCAAAATTTCCTGTCCGCCATTTTGATTCATGTTGAAAACCTACTTTTTCGAACTCCTCCTAGACCGTTGCTCAGATTTTCACCAAATTTGATTTGGATCATCTTCAGACCATGCTGGCAAAAAGTTATGGAATTTGTGTCGATACACGTAACCGTTTTCAATTAGCGTACCAACGAATTTGCTGGAAAGATGCCAAACTGCATCTGAGGCTGTATCTCTGCAAAGGTTGGAGATATTTACACAAAACTTAATATGTGACATTGTCACATCACATTGACCACGCCACATCATTTTGGTCACAGCGCCACCTATTGGTCAAGAGTAATAAACCAATCAATAACCGCTAATTATTACATTTCCAATAATGCTAATAACTTTTGATTGCATTAGCCTATTATCATGAAACATGTCTCAAAATGTTCCTTGGGACATGCCGACAACATGCATACCAATTATGTCATATTAAGCAAAACTTCCTGTCCGCCATTTTGATTCATGTTGAAAACCTTTTTTTTTAAACTCATCCTCAACCGTTTGTCCGATTTTCACCAAAATTGAATCAGATCATCTTCAGACCGTGCTGACAAAAAGTTATGGATTTCGTGTCAATAGACGAAACCGTTTTTGTACAGCGCTGCTTCAGATGTCAGGCATCTTCACAAAATGAGTCTGAGGCTATATCTCTGCAAAGCCCATTAGTGGTCTTCCAGTGACATCTAGTGGTCGTAAATGCAATTTATCATACAAGACTGTCTCTTTAACCTTTATAACTGTTATATGTTGTCTTAATTTCATTCCAAAGAAGCATACGCAATTTATGTATAATTTCACAGTCTAGATAATAGTACTGCACTGATTTTAAATAACCTAGATATGGCTGACAGTAAAAGAATAGAACAGAATTACAGACACACACAAACATGAAATGTTTAAACTAGTATATTAATACTCAATAAGCATGCTTAAACCCCCACACAGATGCACACATTTTGTTATATATATAGATAATTAAAATAAATGATGGGTGATAAAACCTATTGCAAGTCTTCTGTTTTTATGGGCTTCTATGTCATTTTTCAGGTTTCATTGCAATCATAATCTGGCATAATTATAAACATTAGATATATCTGTATGAATAAATTGGTAAACTTTGACTCAATGTGATCTGAAATGCTTGAACAGTAATATTAAATAATAGTAATATACATTTTTTCTAGATGAATCCCTCAACAAGCCCATAAACTGTAATGTTTTAGTCTTTAGTGAGCTCATTAGTGGTCTTCCAGTGACATCTAGTGGTTGTAATTGCAATTTTTTATTCAACACTGGGTTTTGAAGCTTTATAAATATTACAGTGTTCTTTTTTACCTAATCTCTGTTAAATTTTGCATGATTGTTTAGAAAAAATAAAGATCTAATGCACGTGTGATTATATTACCCCTTTTTTTTGCAGTTTAATGCCATTCACAACAGAAATCTTTTGTTTTTTAGGCCTGTTTAAATGTTATCTAACCAAAGGACAAAATACAACATATTTTTTCAAAGTTATTGATCTAGAGAGTCCTGAGAATATTACTGCAGTGGTTTGATCAAGACTGAACAAAAAACCAGGTGACCCAGAACATTCAAATTCGTGGACCAATTTAATGAAAAAGGCTATAACTCGGGAACAAAATGAGATATCTTCACCAAACTCAGAACTCATATGCATGAACAAAAACTTTAGTCAAATAATTTTTTTTTCCATATCTGCCATTTGGTGGCGCTACAGGATGAAAAAAAACTAAAATGGCTATAACTAAGCAACCGCTGATCCAATCAACTTGAAAATTGGTATGGCCCAATGTGGCATAAGTGTCTATGAGGAATTTCACTTATCTTAAAAAACATAGCCGCCATTGGCCAAACAAATTTAAGCACCTATTTGACAAGGTTAATGGAAGTCGATCGGAACGAAACTCGGTGGGCATGTTCGACTCATTGCCCTAAAGGTCTGTAAGTATTTTGAAAGAAATTGCCCACAACATTGTCACCTCCCACATAACACAACAAAGCGATTTGATTACAGCGCCAACTATTTTCCAAAAATGATAATGCATCATTTTACTGGAGTTTTACTGGCTGTTTCAATTACACTCTTCCAATAATTGCTTTTCTTACTCGTTGCATTTGGTCTGATGCTCCATGCCATGCTTAGCTCCTCGCTGTGGAACTTTTATTAACGATTTTCAGCCATTTCAATTACAATCATGCAATTATTAATTTCATTATTCATTGTTGCATTTGGTCTGATGCTACATATGCTAAGCTCCTGATGTTGCCGCTGGAATGCTTGGCCCCGTGATTGCTGCTTGCAGCTATATTTAGGGGCCAAGCACCGAAGGTGCGTAGGCACCTATTGTTTTCGTTGGCGTTATTATTATTCTTCTTCTTCTTCTTCTTCTTCCGCCGCAAGTCTATGGCAGCCCATAGAACCGTTTGCGGGAAAGTTGTATAATTTGGCACACTGATAGAGGACAGTCCCAACATTAACTATAGCAAATTTGAAGCCTCTAACTCCTACTCTCTAGCGCCACCACTTGTCCAAACTTTCAATGTTTGTATGCTAATAACTTTTGAACCGTAAGCCAGAAAATGGAAATTCTTTTTTCCTCTGAATCCTTGGCTCAGGCCAAGTCGAATGAACCCTAAAATTCAAAAATCGCAAGGTTTAGTTTTTTCGCTATTTTCAATTATTCGAAAAACCTACTTTTTCGAACTCGTCCTAGACGGTTAGTCCGATTGCCACGAAAATTGGCTCAGATCATCTTCAGACCATGCTGGCAAAAAGTTATGGAATTCAAGTTGATTCGTCCAACTGTTGTCGAATGACACGTAAACATATTTGACGAAAAGCACGCAAACATGCACGTGAGGCTATATCCCGGCAACGGTTTGTCATATTGAGACCAAACTTGGCGTGTGTTATAACAAGCATGAACTGAGACTACCTGCTGTGTTTCGACACAGCGCCACCTAGTGGTCAGGAGATATGAAAAATGCATATTTTGGCTTATAACTACTGAATGGTTTGGCCAAAAATCACACAACTGGTCTCTTTAGATTCAGTGAGTCATGTCGAGTCGAATGATATCCAATTTTCCTGTGTCGGCCATTTTAGGCGTCGGCCATTTTGAATTATGTTTCAAAATGCTGTATTTTTTGAACGCAGCATCGTATCGTTTCGCAAATAATTACAAAAATATTCGGCTCCATGCCCTGAAGGTACTCAAAAAGTTTGGTGGCAGCGCCACCTTGTGGCCAATAGTTATAATGAAATATCACATAAACGCTAATAACTTTTGAATAAATTAGTCTATTAAAATTAAAATGGTCTCGCTATATTCTGTGGGTCATGCCGAGAGTATTGATACCAATAATGTGAAAATTGGCCTTACTTCCTGTCCGCCATTTTGCTTAATGTTGAAAACCTACTTTTTCGAACTCCTCCTAGACCGTTAGCCCAATTTTCACCAAATTTGACGTGAATCATCTTCAGACCATGCTGGCAAAAAGTTATGGATTTTGTGTCGATATACGTAACGGTTCTCATTTAGCGCATCAACGAATTTGCTGGAAGGGTGCCAAAATGCATTTGAGGCTGTATCTCTGCAACACTTTGACATATTTGCACCAAACTTTGTATGTGTCATCGCCACCTCACACTGACCATGCCACATAAATTTGGTAACAGCGCCACCTATTGGTCAAGAGTAATAAACCATTCATTAACCATGAGTAATTACACTTTTTAAAATGCTAATAACTTTTTAGTCCATTAGCCTATTGCAAAGAAACTGGGCTCAAAATATTCCCTGGCTTATGCCGATAACATAGATACCAAATATGCCAGTGTTTACTGAAGTTCCGGTCCACCATTTTGATTTATGTGGAAAACCTACTTTTTCGAACTCCTCATGAACCGTATGTCCAATTTTCACCAAATTCGAATCAGATGATCTTCAGACTATGTTGACACAAAGTTATGGATTTTGTGTCGATAGACAAAACCGTTTTCGCATACCAAAGCGACGAAGTTGAAACACAATGACAAAATGACACTTGAGGCTGCATCTCTGGAATGCTGTGGCATATTAACACCAAACTTTGTGTGTGTCATTGAAAAGTCAAACAGAGTACACCAAATTGATTTCATAACAGTGCCACCTATTGGTCAAACTTTATAAGCCAAGTAATCATGCTACTAGAGGTGGTATTATGATTTTTTTTTTGCCATTTCAATTACAATAATTCCAAAATTACTGTTATTGCTCATTAATGTATTTGGTGTGATGCTTCATGCCATGCTTAGCTCCTACATTTGCCGTTGGAGTGCTTGGCCCCGTAATTGCTGCTTGCAGCTATATTTATTAGGGGCCAAGCACCGAAGGTGCGTAGGCACCTATTGTTTCCGTTGGCGTTATTATTATTATTCTGCTTCTTCTTCTTCTTCTTCTTCCGCCGCAAGTCTATGGCAGCCCATAGAACCGATTGCGGGAAAGTTGTATAATTTGGCACACTGATAGAGGACAGTCCCAGCATTAACTATAGCAAATTTGAAGTCTCTAACTCCAACTCTCTAGCGCCACCACTTGTCCAAACTTTCAATGTTTCTATGCTAATAACTTTTGAACCGTAAGCCAGAAAATGAAAATTCTTTTTTCTTCTGAATCCTTGGCTCATGCCAAGTCGAATGAACCCCAAAATTCAAAAATCGCAAGGTTTAGTTTTTTCGCTATTTTCAATTATTCGACAAACCTACTTTTTCAAACTCGTCTTAGACGGTTAGTCTGATTGCCACGAAAATTGTCTCAGATCATCTTCAGACCAGGCCGGCAAAAAGTTATGGAATTCAAGTTGATTCGTCCAACCGTTGTCGAATGACACGTAAACTAATTTGACGAAATGCACGCAAAAATGCACGTGAGGCTATATCTCGGCAACAGTTTGTCATATTGAGACCAAACTTGGTGTGTGTTTTAACAAGCATGAACTGAGACTACCTGCAGTGTTTCGACACAGCGCCACCTAGTGGTCAGGAGATATGAAAAATGTATATTTTGGCTTATAACTTCTGAATGGTTTGGCCAAAAATCACACAACTGGTCTCTTTAGATTCAGTGAGTCATCTCGAGTCGAATGATATCCAATTTTCCCGTGTCGGCCATTTTAGGCGTCGGCCATTTTGAATTATGTGTTAAAATGCTGTATTTTTTGAACGCAGCATCGTATCGTTTCGCAAATAATTACAAAAATATTCGGCTCCATGCCCTGAAGGTACTCAAAAAGTTTGGTGGCAGCGCCACCTTGTGGCCAATAGTTATAATGAAATATCACATAAATGCTAATAACTTTTGAATAATTTAGACTATTAAAATTAAAATGGTCTCGCTATATTCTGTGGGTCATGCCGAGAGCATTGATACCAATTATGTGAAAATTGGCCATACTTCCTGTCCGCCATTTTGCTTAATGTTGAAAACCTACTTTTTCGAACTCCTCCTAGACCGTTAGTCCAATTTTCACCAAATTTGACGTGAATCATCTTCAGACCATGCTGGCAAAAAGTTATGGATTTCGTGTCGATATACGAAACAGTTCTCATTTAGCGCATCAACGAATTTGCTGGAAGGGTGCCAAAATGCATTTGAGGCTGTATCTCTGCAACGCTTTGACATATTTGCACCAAATTTTGTATGTGTCATCGCCACCTCACACTGACCATGCCACAGAAATTTGGTGACAGCGCCACCTATTGGTCAAGAGTAATAAACCATTCATTAACCATGAATAATTACACTTGTAAAAATGCTAATAACTTTTTATTGCATTAGCCCATTCGAATGGAACTGGGCTCAAAATATTCCCTGGTTTATGCCGATAACATAGATACCAAATATACCATAGTAAGCTGAACTTCCGGTCCGCCATTTTGATTTATGTTGAAAACCTACTTTGTCGAACTCCTCATCAACCGTAGGTCCGATTTTCACCAAATTCGAATCAAATGATCTTCAGACTATGCTGACTCAAAGTTATGGCTTTTGAGTCGATAGACAAAACCGTTTTCGCATACCACATCGACGAATTTGAGGCACAATGAGAAAATGACACTTGAGGCTGTATCCCTGGAATGCTTTGGCATATTGACACCAAACTTTGTGTGTGTCATTGAAAAGTCACACAGAGTACACCAAATTGATTTTATAACAGTGCCACCTATTGGTCAAGCTTGATAAGCCAAGTAATCATGCTACTAGAGGTGGTATTATGATTTTTTTTTTGCCATTTCAATTACAATAATTCCAAAATTGCTGTTATTGCTCATTAATGAATTTGGTGTGATGCTTCATGCGATGCTTAGCTCCTACATTTGCCGTTGGAGTGCTTGGCCCCGTAATTGCTGCTTGCAGCTATATTTATTAGGGGCCAAGCACCGAAGGTGCGTAGGACCCTCTTGTTTTTGTTGGCGTTATTATTATTATTAGGGGCCAAGCACCGAAGGTGCGTAGGCACCTATTGTTTTCGTTGGCGTTATTATTATTAGGGGCCAAGCACCGAAGGTGCGTAGGCACCTATTGTTTTCGTTGGCGTTATTATTATTCTTCTTCTTCTTCTTCTTCTTCTTCTTCCGCCGCAAGTCTATGGCAGCCCATAGAACCGTTTGCGGGAAAGTTGTATAATTTGGCACACTGATAGAGGACAGTCCCAACATTAACTATAGCAAATTTGAAGCCTCTAACTCCTACTCTCTAGCGCCACCACTTGTCCAAACTTTCAATGTTTGTATGCTAATAACTTTTGAACCGTAAGCCAGAAAATGGAAATTCTTTTTTCCTCTGAATCCTTGGCTCAGGCCAAGTCGAATGAACCCTAAAATTCAAAAATCGCAAGGTTTAGTTTTTTCGCTATTTTCAATTATTCGAAAAACCTACTTTTTCGAACTCGTCCTAGACGGTTAGTCCGATTGCCACGAAAATTGGCTCAGATCATCTTCAGACCATGCTGGCAAAAAGTTATGGAATTCAAGTTGATTCGTCCAACTGTTGTCGAATGACACGTAAACATATTTGACGAAAAGCACGCAAACATGCACGTGAGGCTATATCCCGGCAACGGTTTGTCATATTGAGACCAAACTTGGCGTGTGTTATAACAAGCATGAACTGAGACTACCTGCTGTGTTTCGACACAGCGCCACCTAGTGGTCAGGAGATATGAAAAATGCATATTTTGGCTTATAACTACTGAATGGTTTGGCCAAAAATCACACAACTGGTCTCTTTAGATTCAGTGAGTCATGTCGAGTCGAATGATATCCAATTTTCCTGTGTCGGCCATTTTAGGCGTCGGCCATTTTGAATTATGTTTCAAAATGCTGTATTTTTTGAACGCAGCATCGTATCGTTTCGCAAATAATTACAAAAATATTCGGCTCCATGCCCTGAAGGTACTCAAAAAGTTTGGTGGCAGCGCCACCTTGTGGCCAATAGTTATAATGAAATATCACATAAACGCTAATAACTTTTGAATAAATTAGTCTATTAAAATTAAAATGGTCTCGCTATATTCTGTGGGTCATGCCGAGAGTATTGATACCAATAATGTGAAAATTGGCCTTACTTCCTGTCCGCCATTTTGCTTAATGTTGAAAACCTACTTTTTCGAACTCCTCCTAGACCGTTAGCCCAATTTTCACCAAATTTGACGTGAATCATCTTCAGACCATGCTGGCAAAAAGTTATGGATTTTGTGTCGATATACGTAACGGTTCTCATTTAGCGCATCAACGAATTTGCTGGAAGGGTGCCAAAATGCATTTGAGGCTGTATCTCTGCAACACTTTGACATATTTGCACCAAACTTTGTATGTGTCATCGCCACCTCACACTGACCATGCCACATAAATTTGGTAACAGCGCCACCTATTGGTCAAGAGTAATAAACCATTCATTAACCATGAGTAATTACACTTTTTAAAATGCTAATAACTTTTTAGTCCATTAGCCTATTGCAAAGAAACTGGGCTCAAAATATTCCCTGGCTTATGCCGATAACATAGATACCAAATATGCCAGTGTTTACTGAAGTTCCGGTCCACCATTTTGATTTATGTGGAAAACCTACTTTTTCGAACTCCTCATGAACCGTATGTCCAATTTTCACCAAATTCGAATCAGATGATCTTCAGACTATGTTGACACAAAGTTATGGATTTTGTGTCGATAGACAAAACCGTTTTCGCATACCAAAGCGACGAAGTTGAAACACAATGACAAAATGACACTTGAGGCTGCATCTCTGGAATGCTGTGGCATATTAACACCAAACTTTGTGTGTGTCATTGAAAAGTCAAACAGAGTACACCAAATTGATTTCATAACAGTGCCACCTATTGGTCAAACTTTATAAGCCAAGTAATCATGCTACTAGAGGTGGTATTATGATTTTTTTTTTGCCATTTCAATTACAATAATTCCAAAATTACTGTTATTGCTCATTAATGTATTTGGTGTGATGCTTCATGCCATGCTTAGCTCCTACATTTGCCGTTGGAGTGCTTGGCCCCGTAATTGCTGCTTGCAGCTATATTTATTAGGGGCCAAGCACCGAAGGTGCGTAGGCACCTATTGTTTCCGTTGGCGTTATTATTAGGGGCCAAGCACCGAAGGTGCGTAGGCACCTATTGTTTTCGTTGGCGTTATTATTCTTCTTCTTCTTCTTCTTCTTCCGCCGCAAGTCTATGGCAGCCCATAGAACCGTTTGCGGGAAAGTTGTATAATTTGGCACACTGATAGAGGACAGTCCCAACATTAACTATAGCAAATTTGAAGTCTCTAACTCCAACTCTCTAGCGCCACCACTTGTCCAAACTTTCAATGTTTCTATGCTAATAACTTTTGAACCGTAAGCCAGAAAATGGAAATTCTTTTTTCCTCTGAATCCTTGGCTCATGCCAAGTCGAATGAACACCAAAATTCAAAAATCGCAAGGTTTAGTTTTTTCGCTATTTTCAATTATTCGAAAAACCTACTTTTTCGAACTCGTCCTAGACGGTTAGTCCGATTGCCACGAAAATTGGCTCAGATCATCTTCAGACCATGCTGGCAAAAAGTTATGGAATTCAAGTTGATTCGTCCAACTATTGTCGAATGACACGTAAACAAATTTGACGAAAAGCACGCAAACATGCACGTGAGGCTATATCCCGGCAACGGTTTGTCATATTGAGACCAAACTTGGCGTGTGTTATAACAAGCATGAACTGAGACTACCTGCATTGTTTCGACACAGCGCCACCTAGTGGTCAGGAGATATGAAAAATGCATATTTTGGCTTATAACTACTGAATGGTTTGGCCAAAAATCACACAACTGGTCTCTTTAGATTCAGTGAGTCATGTCGAGTCAAATGATATCCAATTTTCCTGTGTCGGCCATTTTAGGCGTCGGCCATTTTGAATTATGATTTAAAATGCTGTATTTTTTGAACGCAGCATCGTATCGTTTCGCAAATAATTACAAAAATATTCGGCTCCATGCCCTGAAGGTACTCAAAAAGTTTGGTGGCAGCGCCACCTTGTGGCCAATAGTTATAATGAAATATCACATAAATGCTAATAACTTTTGAATAAATTAGTCTATTAAAATTAAAATGGTCTCGCTATATTCTGTGGGTCATGCCGAGAGTATTGATACCAATAATGTGAAAATTGGCCTTACTTCCTGTCCGCCATTTTGCTTAATGTTGAAAACCTACTTTTTCGAACTCCTCCTAGACCGTTAGCCCAATTTTCACCAAATTTGACGTGCATCATCTTCAGACCATGCTGGCAAAAAGTTATGGATTTTGTGTCGATATACGTAACGGTTCTCATTTAGCGCATCAACAAATTTGCTGGAAGGGTGCCAAAATGCATTTGAGGCTGTATCTCTGCAACACTTTGACATATTTGCACCAAACTTTGTATGTGTCATCGCCACCTCACACTGACCATGCCACATAAATTTGGTAACAGCGCCACCTATTGGTCATGAGTAATAAACCATTCATTAACCATGAGTAATTACACTTTTTAAAATGCTAATAACTTTTTAACGCATTAGCCTATTTGAAGGAAACTGGGCTCAAAATATTCCCTGGCTTATGCCGATAACATAGATACCAAATATACCACGGTAAGCTGAACTTCCGGTCCGCCATTTTGATTTATGTTGAAAACATACTTTTTCGAACTCCTGATCAACCGTATGTCCGATTTTCACCAAATTCGAATCAAATGATCTTCAGGCTATACTGATTCAAAGTTATGGATTTTGAGTCGATAGATAAAACCGTTTTTGCATACCACATCGACGAATTTGAGGCACAATGAGAAAATGACACTTGAGGCTGTATCCCTGGAATGCTTTGGCATATTGACACCAAACTTTGTGTGTGTCATTGAAAAGTCACACAGAGTACACCAAATTGATTTTATAACAGAGTCACCTATTGGTCAAGCTTGATAAACCAAGTAATCATGCTACTAGAGGTGGTATTGGTGTTTTTTTTTTTTTTGCCATTTCAAATACAATAATTCCAAAATTGCTGTTATTGCTCATTAATGTATTTGGTGTGATGCTTTATGCGATGCTTAGCTACTACATTGCCGTTGGAGTGCTTGGCCCCGTAATTGCTGCTTGCAGCTATATTTATTATTCTGCTTCTTCTTCTTCTTCTTCTTCCGCCGCAAGTCTATGGCAGCCCATAGAACCGATTGCGGGAAAGTTGTATAATTTGGCACACTGATAGAGGACAGTCCCAGCATTAACTATAGCAAATTTGAAGTCTCTAACTCCAACTCTCTAGCGCCACCACTTGTCCAAACTTTCAATGTTTCTATGCTAATAACTTTTGAACCGTAAGCCAGAAAATGAAAATTCTTTTTTCTTCTGAATCCTTGGCTCATGCCAAGTCGAATGAACCCCAAAATTCAAAAATCGCAAGGTTTAGTTTTTTCGCTATTTTCAATTATTCGACAAACCTACTTTTTCAAACTCGTCTTAGACGGTTAGTCTGATTGCCACGAAAATTGTCTCAGATCATCTTCAGACCAGGCCGGCAAAAAGTTATGGAATTCAAGTTGATTCGTCCAACCGTTGTCGAATGACACGTAAACTAATTTGACGAAATGCACGCAAAAATGCACGTGAGGCTATATCTCGGCAACAGTTTGTCATATTGAGACCAAACTTGGTGTGTGTTTTAACAAGCATGAACTGAGACTACCTGCAGTGTTTCGACACAGCGCCACCTAGTGGTCAGGAGATATGAAAAATGTATATTTTGGCTTATAACTTCTGAATGGTTTGGCCAAAAATCACACAACTGGTCTCTTTAGATTCAGTGAGTCATCTCGAGTCGAATGATATCCAATTTTCCCGTGTCGGCCATTTTAGGCGTCGGCCATTTTGAATTATGTGTTAAAATGCTGTATTTTTTGAACGCAGCATCGTATCGTTTCGCAAATAATTACAAAAATATTCGGCTCCATGCCCTGAAGGTACTCAAAAAGTTTGGTGGCAGCGCCACCTTGTGGCCAATAGTTATAATGAAATATCACATAAATGCTAATAACTTTTGAATAATTTAGACTATTAAAATTAAAATGGTCTCGCTATATTCTGTGGGTCATGCCGAGAGCATTGATACCAATTATGTGAAAATTGGCCATACTTCCTGTCCGCCATTTTGCTTAATGTTGAAAACCTACTTTTTCGAACTCCTCCTAGACCGTTAGTCCAATTTTCACCAAATTTGACGTGAATCATCTTCAGACCATGCTGGCAAAAAGTTATGGATTTCGTGTCGATATACGAAACAGTTCTCATTTAGCGCATCAACGAATTTGCTGGAAGGGTGCCAAAATGCATTTGAGGCTGTATCTCTGCAACGCTTTGACATATTTGCACCAAATTTTGTATGTGTCATCGCCACCTCACACTGACCATGCCACAGAAATTTGGTGACAGCGCCACCTATTGGTCAAGAGTAATAAACCATTCATTAACCATGAATAATTACACTTGTAAAAATGCTAATAACTTTTTATTGCATTAGCCCATTCGAATGGAACTGGGCTCAAAATATTCCCTGGTTTATGCCGATAACATAGATACCAAATATACCATAGTAAGCTGAACTTCCGGTCCGCCATTTTGATTTATGTTGAAAACCTACTTTGTCGAACTCCTCATCAACCGTAGGTCCGATTTTCACCAAATTCGAATCAAATGATCTTCAGACTATGCTGACTCAAAGTTATGGCTTTTGAGTCGATAGACAAAACCGTTTTCGCATACCACATCGACGAATTTGAGGCACAATGAGAAAATGACACTTGAGGCTGTATCCCTGGAATGCTTTGGCATATTGACACCAAACTTTGTGTGTGTCATTGAAAAGTCACACAGAGTACACCAAATTGATTTTATAACAGTGCCACCTATTGGTCAAGCTTGATAAGCCAAGTAATCATGCTACTAGAGGTGGTATTATGATTTTTTTTTTGCCATTTCAATTACAATAATTCCAAAATTGCTGTTATTGCTCATTAATGAATTTGGTGTGATGCTTCATGCGATGCTTAGCTCCTACATTTGCCGTTGGAGTGCTTGGCCCCGTAATTGCTGCTTGCAGCTATATTTATTAGGGGCCAAGCACCGAAGGTGCGTAGGACCCTCTTGTTTTTGTTGGCGTTATTATTATTATTAGGGGCCAAGCACCGAAGGTGCGTAGGCACCTATTGTTTTCGTTGGCGTTATTATTATTAGGGGCCAAGCACCGAAGGTGCGTAGGCACCTATTGTTTTCGTTGGCGTTATTATTATTCTTCTTCTTCTTCTTCTTCTTCTTCTTCCGCCGCAAGTCTATGGCAGCCCATAGAACCGTTTGCGGGAAAGTTGTATAATTTGGCACACTGATAGAGGACAGTCCCAACATTAACTATAGCAAATTTGAAGCCTCTAACTCCTACTCTCTAGCGCCACCACTTGTCCAAACTTTCAATGTTTGTATGCTAATAACTTTTGAACCGTAAGCCAGAAAATGGAAATTCTTTTTTCCTCTGAATCCTTGGCTCAGGCCAAGTCGAATGAATCCTAAAATTCAAAAATCGCAAGGTTTAGTTTTTTCGCTATTTTCAATTATTCGAAAAACCTACTTTTTCGAACTCGTCCTAGACGGTTAGTCCGATTGCCACGAAAATTGGCTCAGATCATCTTCAGACCATGCTGGCAAAAAGTTATGGAATTCAAGTTGATTCGTCCAACTGTTGTTGAATGACACGTAAACAAATTTGAAGAAAAGCACGCAAACATGCACGTGAGGCTATATCCCGGCAACGGTTTGTCATATTGAGACCAAACTTGACGTGTGTTATAACAAGCATGAACTGAGACTACCTGCTGTGTTTCGACACAGCGCCACCTAGTGGTCAGGAGATATGAAAAATGCATATTTTGGCTTATAACTACTGAATGGTTTGGCCAAAAATCACACAACTGGTCTCTTTAGATTCAGTGAGTCATGTCGAGTCGAATGATATCCAATTTTCCTGTGTCGGCCATTTTAGGCGTCGGCCATTTTGAATTATGTTTCAAAATGCTGTATTTTTTGAACGCAGCATCGTATCGTTTCGCAAATAATTACAAAAATATTCGGCTCCATGCCCTGAAGGTACTCAAAAAGTTTGGTGGCAGCGCCACCTTGTGGCCAATAGTTATAATGAAATATCACATAAACGCTAATAACTTTTGAATAAATTAGTCTATTAAAATTAAAATGGTCTCGCTATATTCTGTGGGTCATGCCGAGAGTATTGATACCAATAATGTGAAAATTGGCCTTACTTCCTGTCCGCCATTTTGCTTAATGTTGAAAACCTACTTTTTCAAACTCCTCCTAGACCGTTAGCCCAATTTTCACCAAATTTGACGTGAATCATCTTCAGACCATGCTGGCAAAAAGTTATGGATTTTGTGTCGATATACGTAACGGTTCTCATTTAGCGCATCAACGAATTTGCTGGAAGGGTGCCAAAATGCATTTGAGGCTGTATCTCTGCAACACTTTGACATATTTGCACCAAACTTTGTATGTGTCATCGCCACCTCACACTGACCATGCCACATAAATTTGGTAACAGCGCCACCTATTGGTCAAGAGTAATAAACCATTCATTAACCATGAATAATTACACTTGTAAAAATGCTAATAACTTTTTATTACATTAGCCCATTCGAATGGAACTGGGCTCAAAATATTCCCTGGTTTATGCCGATAACATAGATACCAAATATACCATAGTAAGCTGAACTTCCGGTCCGCCATTTTGATTTATGTTGAAAACCTACTTTGTCGAACTCCTCATCAACCGTAGGTCCGATTTTCACCAAATTCGAATCAAATGATCTTCAGACTATGCTGACTCAAAGTTATGGCTTTTGAGTCGATAGACAAAACCGTTTTCGCATACCACATCGACGAATTTGAGGCACAATGAGAAAATGACACTTGAGGCTGTATCCCTGGAATGCTTTGGCATATTGATACCAACTTTGTGTGAGTCATTGAAAAGTCACACAGAGTACACCAAATTGATTTTATAACAGTGCCACCTATTGGTCAAGCTTGATAAGCCAAGTAATCATGCTACTAGAGGTGGTATTATGATTTTTTTTTGCCATTTCAATTACAATAATTCCAAAATTGCTGTTATTGCTCATTAATGAATTTGGTGTGATGCTTCATGCGATGCTTAGCTCCTACATTTGCCGTTGGAGTGCTTGGCCCCGTAATTGCTGCTTGCAGCTATATTTATTCTTCTTCTTCTTCTTCTTCCGCCGCAAGTCTATGGCAGCCCATAGAACCGTTTGCGGGAAAGTTGTATAATTTGGCACACTGATAGAGGACAGTCCCAACATTAACTATAGCAAATTTGAAGCCTCTAACTCCTACTCTCTAGCGCCACCACTTGTCCAAACTTTCAATGTTTGTATGCTAATAACTTTTGAACCGTAAGCCAGAAAATGGAAATTCTTTTTTCCTCTGAATCCTTGGCTCAGGCCAAGTCGAATGAACCCCAAAATTCAAAAATCGCAAGGTTTAGTTTTTTCGCTATTTTCAATTATTCGAAAAACCTACTTTTTCGAACTCGTCCTAGACGGTTAGTCCGATTGCCACGAAAATTGGCTCAGATCATCTTCAGACCATGCTGGCAAAAAGTTATGGAATTCAAGTTGATTCGTCCAACCGTTGTCGAATGACACGTAAACAAATTTGACGAAAAGCACGCAAACATGCACGTGAGGCTATATCCCGGCAACGGTTTGTCATATTGAGACCAAACTTGGCGTGTGTTATAACAAGCATGAACTGAGACTACCTGCTGTGTTTCGACACAGCGCCACCTAGTGGTCAGGAGATATGAAAAATGCATATTTTGGCTTATAACTACTGAATGGTTTGGCCAAAAATCACACAACTGGTCTCTTTAGATTCAGTGAGTCATGTCGAGTCGAATGATATCCAATTTTCCTGTGTCGGCCATTTTAGGCGTCGGCCATTTTGAATTATGTTTCAAAATGCTGTATTTTTTGAACGCAGCATCGTATCGTTTCGCAAATAATTACAAAAATATTCGGCTCCATGCCCTGAAGGTACTCAAAAAGTTTGGTGGCAGCGCCACCTTGTGGCCAATAGTTATAATGAAATATCACATAAATGCTAATAACTTTTGAATAAATTAGACTATTAAAATTAAAATGGTCTCGCTTTATTCTGTGGGTCATGCCGAGAGCATTGATACCAATAATGTGAAAATTGGCTTTACTTCCTGTCCGCCATTTTGCTTAATGTTGAAAACCTACTTTTTCGAACTCCTCCTAGACCGTTAGTCCGATTTTCACCAAATTTGACGTGAATCATCGTCAGACCATGCTGGCAAAAAGTTATGGATTTCGTGTCGATATACGAAACGGTTGTCATTTAACGCATCAACGAATTTGCTGGAAAGGTGCCAAAATGCATTTGAGGCTGTATCTCTGCAACGCTTTGACATATTTGCACCAAACTTTTTATGTGTCATCGCCACCTCAGACTGACAATGCCACATAAATTTGGTAACAGCGCCACCTATTGGTCAAGAGTAATAAACCATTCATTAACAATGAATATTTACACTTTTAAAAATGCTAATAACTTTTTAGTCCATTAGCCTATTGCAACGAAACTGGGCTCAAAATATTCCCTGGCTTATGCCGATAACATAGATACCAAATATGCCAGTGTTTACTGAAGTTCCGGTCCACCATTTTGATTTATGTGGAAAACCTACTTTTTCAAACTCCTCATGAACCGTAGGTCCAATTTTCACCAAATTCGAATCAGATGATCTTCAGACTATGTTGACACAAAGTTATGGATTTTGTGTCGATAGACAAAACCGTTTTCGCATACCAAAGCGACGAAGTTGAAACACAATGACAAAATGACACTTGAGGCTGCATCTCTGGAATGCTGTGGCATATTAACACCAAACTTTGTGTGTGTCATTGAAAAGTCAAACAGAGCACACCAAATTGATTTCATAAAAGTGCCACCTATTGGTCAAACTTTATAAGCCAAGTAATCATGCTACTAGAGGTGGTATTATGATTTTTTTTTTTGCCATTTCAATTACAATAATTCCTAAATTACTGTTATTGCTCATTAATGTATTTGGTGTGATGCTTCATGCCATGCTTAGCTCCTACATTTGCCGTTGGAGTGCTTGGCCCCGTAATTGCTGCTTGCAGCTATATTTATTATTATTATTCTTCCGACTGGGCGTCTATGGCAGCCCATAGAACCGAATGCGGGAAAGTTGTAATGGTTTGACATTCTGATAGAGGACAGTGCCAACATTAAGTACACCAATTTTGGTGTGTCTAAGTCAATCCCTCTAGCGCCACCAACTGTCCAAAATTTCACTTTAATTTTGTTAATAACTTTTTAACCCTAAGGCCAATCAACGAAATTCTTTTTTCCTCTGATTTCTGAGCTCATGCCGATTCGATTGCACCCTACGAAGTCATTTCCGTCATAGAAATATGACCGCCATTTTGAATTTCTTTAAAAACCTACTTTTTCGAACTCGTCCTAGACGGTTTGTCCGATTCACACGAAAATTAAACCATATCATCCTCAGGCAGTGCTAACCAAAAGTTATGCAAATCAAATTGATTCGTCAAACCGTTTTCGATAAACGCTCTAACAAATTTTATGTAGTGCTTACAAAAACAGTCGTAAGGCTGTATCTCGGCAACGACTTATCCTATTCAGACCAAACTTGGTACATGTCATAACAAGCATGACCTGAGGCAACATGCTGTGATTGGGCGCAGCGCCACCTACTGATCCGGAGATATGAAAAACTGCTATTTTTGCTTATAACTTCTGAACAGTTTGTCCAAAAATCATAACATTGGTCTTGTTAGATTCAGGGCAACATGCCGAGTCGACTGATATCCAATTTGACCATTTCGGCCATTTTGACTGTCGGCCATTTTGAATTTTGTGCTAAAATGCTGTATTTTCTGAACACATCAACGGATTGTTACGAAACATGGTATGGGTCATCAGCACAATGTCCTGAAGGAGTATGAGAAGTTTCGAAACAGCGCCACCTAGTGGTGATCTTCTATTTTTAAATGCTTATAACTTTGGGTGTGGTCGACGTATTTTCACCAGACTCATCAAATTGGACTCCTGAAACCTTACAGAGTCCTACAATACCAAACATGCTAGGTTTTGCCTTACGGTTTGTGTAGCGTTGTGATTTAGCGCTTAAAAAACATTTGGCTATATCTTCGAAACCGCTTGTCTGATCGAGACGAAACCACCGTCAGAAGTTCGGAAACATAGGTCGATAGCTATATGCCAATGCCCAAATGCAAAAATATTGATAGTAAGGGGTAGTAATATTCAATCAAATTCAAGAGTCAGTCAATTTTTACGTGTTTTTTCATGTAAATGTCTATAACTCTGAAGTGAATTGAGATATTTTCACCAAAATTGACACGCATATGTATGGGCTCACTCTGATGACACATAAAAGAAATGGTGGGACTGAGCCTCTTGGTGGCGCTATAATAGAACAAAACATGAAATTCCCATTGACTTCAATACAGTTTTGTGAAATAAAAGGCTATACTAAACAAATGCATTGGTGTTATATTCCACAACTCAGAATGTGCCAACAACATCATCCCCTGAAGGTACTCAAAATATTTTGAAACAGAGCCACCTAGTGGTCAAAAGTTATAACTCAATTTACATAAAGGCTAATAACTTTTGAAAAGATCTGGCTATTGACATGACGCTGATAGTAATAGATTCCTTGGGTCAAGCCGAGAACATAGATATCAAGTTTTCCTTATTTGGCTGAACTTCCTGTCCGCCATTTTGATTAATGTTGAAAACCTACTTTTTCGAACTCCTCCTAGACCGTTAATCAGATTTTCACCAAATTGGACGTGGATCATCTTCAGACCATGCTGGCAAAATGTTATGGATTTCATGTCGATATACGAAACGGTTCTCATTTAGCGCATCAACGAATTTGCTGGAATGATGCCAACATTCATTTGAGGCTGTATCTCTGCAAAGCTTTGACATATTTGCACCAAACTTTGTATGTGTCATCGTCACCTCACACTGACCATTCCAAACTAATTTGGTAACAGCGCCACCTATTGGTTACATGTGATAAGCCAATAAATCCTATTACTAGTTGTTGTGTTCATTGTTTTTAAGCCATTTTGCCTAAAATAATCTTAAAACTGTCTTAATTACTCATTCCTGCCATTCGTCTGAAGCTTGCTTCTGTAGTGCTTGGCCCCGTGATTGCTGCTTGCAGCTATATTTAGGGGCCAAGCACCGAAGGTGCGTAGGCACCTATTGTTTTCGTTGGCGTTATTATTATTCTTCTTCTTCTTCTTCTTCCGCCGCAAGTCTATGGCAGCCCATAGAACCGTTTGCGGGAAAGTTGTATAATTTGGCACACTGATAGAGGACAGTCCCAACATTAACTATAGCAAATTTGAAGCCTCTAACTCCTACTCTCTAGCGCCACCACTTGTCCAAACTTTCAATGTTTGTATGCTAATAACTTTTGAACCGTAAGCCAGAAAATGGAAATTCTTTTTTCCTCTGAATCCTTGGCTCAGGCCAAGTCGAATGAACCCTAAAATTCAAAAATCGCAAGGTTTCGTTTTTTCGCTATTTTCAATTATTCGAAAAACCTACTTTTTCGAACTCGTCCTAGACGGTTAGTCCGATTGCCACGAAAATTGGCTCAGATCATCTTCAGACCATGCTGGCAAAAAGTTATGGAATTCAAGTTGATTCGTCCAACTGTTGTCGAATGACACGTAAACAAATTTGACGAAAAGCACGCAAACATGCACGTGAGGCTATATCCCGGCAACGGTTTGTCATATTGAGACCAAACTTGGCGTGTGTTATAACAAGCATGAACTGAGACTACCTGCTGTGTTTCGACACAGCGCCACCTAGTGGTCAGGAGATATGAAAAATGCATATTTTGGCTTATAACTACTGAATGGTTTGGCCAAAAATCACACAACTGGTCTCTTTAGATTCAGTGAGTCATGTCGAGTCGAATGATATCCAATTTTCCTGTGTCGGCCATTTTAGGCGTCGGCCATTTTGAATTATGTTTCAAAATGCTGTATTTTTTGAACGCAGCATCGTATCGTTTCGCAAATAATTACAAAAATATTTGGCTCCATGCCCTGAAGGTACTCAAAAAGTTTGGTGGCAGCGCCACCTTGTGGCCAATAGTTATAATGAAATATCACATAAATGCTAATAACTTTTGAATAAATTAGTCTATTAAAATTAAAATGGTCTCGCTATATTCTGTGGGTCATGCCGAGAGTATTGATACCAATAATGTGAAAATTGGCCTTACTTCCTGTCCGCCATTTTGCTTAATGTTGAAAACCTACTTTTTCGAACTCCTCCTAGACCGTTAGCCCAATTTTCACCAAATTTGACGTGCATCATCTTCAGACCATGCTGGCAAAAAGTTATGGATTTTGTGTCGATATACGTAACGGTTCTCATTTAGCGCATCAACGAATTTGCTGGAAGGGTGCCAAAATGCATTTGAGGCTGTATCTCTGCAACACTTTGACATATTTGCACCAAACTTTGTATGTGTCATCGCCACCTCACACTGACCATGCCACATAAATTTGGTAACAGCGCCATCTATTGGTCAAGAGTAATAAACCATTCATTAACCATGAGTAATTACACTTTTTAAAATGCTAATAACTTTTTAATGCATTAGCCTATTTGAAGGAAACTGGGCTCAAAATATTCCCTGGCTTATGCCGATAACATAGATACCAAATATACCACGGTAAGCTGAACTTCCGGTCCGCCATTTTGATTTATGTTGAAAACATACTTTTTCGAACTCCTGATCAACCGTATGTCCGATTTTCACCAAATTCGAATCAAATGATCTTCAGGCTATACTGATTCAAAGTTATGGATTTTGAGTCGATAGACAAAACCGTTTTCGCATACCACATCGACGAATTTGAGGCACAATGAGAAAATGACACTTGAGGCTGTATCCCTGGAATGCTTTGGCATATTGACACAAAACTTTGTGTGTGTCATTGAAAAGACACACAGAGTACACCAAATTGATTTTATAACAGTGTCACCTATTGGTCAAGCTTGATAAACCAAGTAATCATGCTACTAGAGGTGGTATTGGTGTTTTTTTTTTGCCATTTCAAATACAATAATTCCAAAATTGCTGTTATTGCTCATTAATGTATTTGGTGTGATGCTTTATGCGATGCTTAGCTACTACATTTGCCGTTGGAGTGCTTGGCCCCGTAATTGCTGCTTGCAGCTATATTTAGGGGCCAAGCACCGAAGGTGCGTAGGCACCTATTGTTTTCGTTGGCGTTATTATTATTATTCTTCTTCTTCTTCCGCCGCAAGTCTATGGCAGCCCATAGAACCGTTTGCGGGAAAGTTGTATAATTTGGCACACTGATAGAGGACAGTCCCAACATTAACTATAGCAAATTTGAAGCCTCTAACTCCTACTCTCTAGCGCCACCACTTGTCCAAACTTTCAATATTTGTATGCTAATAACTTTTGAACCGTAAGCCAGAAAATGGAAATTCTTTTTTCCTCTGAATCCTTGGCTCAGGCCAAGTCGAATGAACCCTAAAATTCAAAAATCGCAAGGTTTAGTTTTTTCGCTATTTTCAATTATTCGAAAAACCTACTTTTTCGAACTCGACCTAGACGGTTAGTCCGATTGCCACGAAAATTGGCTCAGATCATCTTCAGACCATGCTGGCAAAAAGTTATGGAATTCAAGTTGATTCGTCCAACTGTTGTCGAATGACACGTAAACAAATTTGACGAAAAGCACGCAAACATGCACGTGAGGCTATATCCCGGCAACGGTTTGTCATATTGAGACCAAACTTGGCGTGTGTTATAACAAGCATGAACTGAGACTACCTGCTGTGTTTCGACACAGCGCCACCTAGTGGTCAGGAGATATGAAAAATGCATATTTTGGCTTATAACTACTGAATGGTTTGGCCAAAAATCACACAACTGGTCTCTTTAGATTCAGTGAGTCATGTCGAGTCGAATGATATCCAATTTTCCTGTGTCGGCCATTTTAGGCGTCGGCCATTTTGAATTATGTTTCAAAATGCTGTATTTTTTTAACGCAGCATCGTATCGTTTCGCAAATAATTACAAAAATATTCGGCTCCATGCCCTGAAGGTACTCAAAAAGTTTGGTGGCAGCGCCACCTTGTGGCCAATAGTTATAATGAAATATCACATAAACGCTAATAACTTTTGAATAAATTAGTCTATTAAAATTAAAATGGTCTCGCTATATTCTGTGGGTCATGCCGAGAGTATTGATACCAATAATGTGAAAATTGGCCTTACTTCCTGTCCGCCATTTTGCTTAATGTTGAAAACCTACTTTTTCGAACTCCTCCTAGACCGTTAGCCCAATTTTCACCAAATTTGACGTGCATCATCTTCAGACCATGCTGGCAAAAAGTTATGGATTTTGTGTCGATATACGTAACGGTTCTCATTTAGCGCATCAACGAATTTGCTGGAAGGGTGCCAAAATGCATTTGAGGCTGTATCTCTGCAACACTTTGACATATTTGCACCAAACTTTGTATGTGTCATCGCCACCTCACACTGACCATGCCACATAAATTTGGTAACAGCGCCACCTATTGGTCAAGAGTAATAAACCATTCATTAACCATGAGTAATTACACTTTTTAAAATGCTAATAACTTTTTAGTCCATTAGCCTATTGCAACGAAACTGGGCTCAAAATATTCCCTGGCTTATGCCGATAACATAGATACCAAATATGCCAGTGTTTACTGAAGTTCCGGTCCACCATTTTGATTTATGTGGAAAACCTACTTTTTCGAACTCCTCATGAACCGTATGTCCAATTTACACCAAATTCGAATCAGATGATCTTCAGACTATGTTGACACAAAGTTATGGATTTTGTGTCGATAGACAAAACCGTTTTCGCATACCAAAGCGACGAAGTTGAAACACAATGACAAAATGACACTTGAGGCTGCATCTCTGGAATGCTGTGGCATATTAACACCAAACTTTGTGTGTGTCATTGAAAAGTCAAACAGAGTACACCAAATTGATTTCATAACAGTGCCACCTATTGGTCAAACTTTATAAGCCAAGTAATCATGCTACTAGAGGTGGTATTATGATTTTTTTTTTGCCATTTCAATTACAATAATTCCAAAATTACTGTTATTGCTCATTAATGTATTTGGTGTGATGCTTCATGCCATGCTTAGCTCCTACATTTGCCGTTGGAGTGCTTGGCCCCGTAATTGCTGCTTGCAGCTATATTTATTATTATTCTTCTTCTTCCACCCCAAGTCTATGGTAGCCCATAGAACCGATTGCGGGAAAGTTGTATAATTTGGCACACTAATAGAGGACTGTCTGAACATTAACCGTAGCAAATTTGAAGTCTCTAACTCAAACTCTCTAGCGCCACCAATTGTCTAAACTTTCAAAAACTTGATGCTAATAACTCTTGAACCGTAAGCCACAAAATGAAAATTCTTTTTTCCTGTGATTCCTTGGCTCATGCCGAGTCGAATGGACACCGAAATTCAAAAATCGCAAGGCTTAGTTTTTTCGCTATCGTCAATTGTTCATAAAACCTACTTTTTCGAACTCGTCCTAGGCCGTTGCACCGATTGTCACGAAAATTGAATCAGATAATCTTCAGACCATGCTGGCAAAAAGTTATGGAATTCAAGTTGATTTCTCAAACCGTTTCCGAATAGCTCATGAACGAATTCTTCGAAAAGCACGCAAACGTGAACGTGAGGCTATATCTCCGCAACGGTTTGGCCTATTGAGACCAATCTTGGTGGGTCTTATAATAACCATTCCCTGGGACTACCTGCAGTGTTTCGGCGCTGTGCCCCCTAGTGGTCAGGAGATATGAAAAATGCATGTTTTTGCTCATAACTTCTGAACGGTTTTGCCAAAAATCACAAAAGTGGTGTCTTTAGATTCAGTGCATCATTTCGAGTCGAATGATACCGAATTTTCCCAATTCGGCCATTTTGGGCGTCGGCCATTTTGGATTTAGTTGTAAATTGCTGTATCTTAAGAATGAAGTTCCGTATCGTTTCGCAAATAATTACAAAAATGTCCGGCTCCATGCCCTGAATGTACACAAAAAAATT
This sequence comes from Carassius gibelio, assembly GCF_023724105.1. Classification (NCBI taxonomy): domain Eukaryota; kingdom Metazoa; phylum Chordata; class Actinopteri; order Cypriniformes; family Cyprinidae; genus Carassius; species Carassius gibelio. The sequence goes on from NC_068374.1 coordinate 9,072,237, forward strand.
GGGGGCAGCGCCACCTTGTGGTGAATAGTTATAACGATTTTTTCGAAAAATGCTAATAACTTTTGCATACATTAGCCTATTGTAACAAAGCTGATGTTGATAGATTCCTTGGGTCATGCCGAGAACACCGATACCCCATTTGTCAATTTTGGCAAAATTTCCTGTCCGCCATTTTGATTCATGTTGAAAACCTACTTTTTCGAACTCCTCCTAGACCGTTGCTCAGATTTTCACCAAATTTGATTTGGATCATCTTCAGACCATGCTGGCAAAAAGTTATGGAATTTGTGTCGATACACGTAACCGTTTTCAATTAGCGTACCAACGAATTTGCTGGAAAGATGCCAAACTGCATCTGAGGCTGTATCTCTGCAAAGGTTGGAGATATTTACACAAAACTTAATATGTGACATTGTCACATCACATTGACCACGCCACATCATTTTGGTCACAGCGCCACCTATTGGTCAAGAGTAATAAACCAATCAATAACCGCTAATTATTACATTTCCAATAATGCTAATAACTTTTGATTGCATTAGCCTATTATCATGAAACATGTCTCAAAATGTTCCTTGGGACATGCCGACAACATACATACCAATTATGTCATATTAAGCAAAACTTCCTGTCCGCCATTTTGATTCATGTTGAAAACCTTTTTTTTTAAACTCATCCTCAACCGTTTGTCTGATTTTCACCAAAATTGAATCAGATCATCTTCAGACCGTGCTGACAAAAAGTTATGGATTTCGTGTCAATAGACGAAACCGTTTTTGTACAGCGCTGCTTCAGATGTCAGGCATCTTCACAAAATGAGTCTGAGGCTATATCTCTGCAAAGCCCATTAGTGGTCTTCCAGTGACATCTAGTGGTCGTAAATGCAATTTATCATACAACACTGTCTCTTTAACCTTTATAACTGTTATATGTTGTCTTAATTTCATTCCAAAGAAGCATACGCAATTTATGTATAATTTCACAGTCTAGATAATAGTACTGCACTGATTTTAAATAACCTAGATATGGCTGACAGTAAAAGAATAGAACAGAATTACAGACACACTCAAACATGAAATGTTTAAACTAGTATATTAATACTCAATAAGCATGCTTAAACCCACACACAGATGCACACATTTTGTTATATATATATAGATAATTAAAATAAATGATGGGTGATAAAACCTATTGCAAGTCTTCTGTTTTTATGGGCTTCTATGTCATTTTTCAGGTTTCATTGCAATCATAATCTGGCATAATTATAAACATTAGATATATCTGTATGAATAAATTGGTAAACTTTGACTCAATGTGATCTGAAATGCTTGAACAGTAATATTAAATAATAGTAATATACATTTTTTCTAGATGAATCCCTCAACAAGCCCATAAACTGTAATGTTTTAGTCTTTACTGAGCTCATTAGTGGTCTTCCGGTGACATCTAGTGGTTATAATTGCAATTTTTTTATTCAACACTGGGTTTTGAAGCTTTATAAATATTACAGTGTTCTTTTTTACCTAATCTCTGTTAAATTTTGCATGATTGTTTAGAAAAAATACAGATCTAATGCATGTGTGATTATATTACCCCTTTTTTTTTGCAGTTTAATGCCATTCACAACAAAAATCTTTTGTTTTTTAGGCCTGTTTAAATGTTATCTAACCAAAGGACAAAATACAACATATTTTTTCAAAGTTATTGATCTAGAGAGTCCTGAGAATATTACTGCAGTGGTTTGATCAAGACTGAACAAAAAACCAGGTGACCCAAACATTCAAATTCGTGGACCAATTTTATGAAAAAGGCTATAACTCGGGAACAAAATGAGATATCTTCACCAAACTCAGAACTCATATGCATGAACAAAAACTTTAGTCAAATTATTTTTTTTTCCATATCTGCCACTTGGTGGCGCTACAGGATGAAAAAAAAAACTAAAATGGCTATAACTAAGCAACCGCTGATCCAATCAACTTGAAAATTGATATGGCCCAATGTGGCACAAGTGCTCTATGAGGAATTTCACTTATCTTAAAAAACATGGCCGCCATTGGCCAAACAACTTTAAGCACCTATTTGACAAGGTTAATAGAAGTCGATCGGAACGAAACTCGGTGGGCATGTTCGACTCATTGCCCTAAAGGTCTGTAAGTATTTTGAAAGAAATTGCCCACAACATTGTCACCTCCCACAGAACACAACAAAGCAATTTGATTACAGCGCCAACTATTTTCCAAAAATGATAATGCATCATTTTACTGGAGTTTTACTGGCTGTTTCAATTACACTCTTCCAATAATTGCTTTTCTTACTCGTTGCATTTGGTCTGATGCTCCATGCCATGCTTAGCTCCTCGCTGTGGAACTTTTATTAACGATTTTCAGCCATTTCAATTACAATCATGCAATTATTAATTTCATTATTCATTGTTGCATTTGGTCTGATGCTACATATGCTTAGCTCCTGATGTTGCCGCTGGAATGCTTGGCCCCGTGATTGCTGCTTGCAGCTATATTTATTAGGGGCCAAGCACCGAAGGTGCGTAGGCACCTATTGTAATCGTTGGCGTTATTATTATTCTTCTTCTTCCGCCGCAAGTCTATGGCAGCCCATAGAACCGATTGCGGGAAAGTTGTATAATTTGGCACACTGATAGAGGACAGTCCCAACATTAACTATAGCAAATTTGAAGTCTCTATCTCCTACTCTCTAGCGCCACCACTTGTCCAAACTTTCAATGTTTGTATGCTAATAACTTTTGAACCGTAAGCCAGAAAATGGAAATTCTTTTTTCCTCTGAATCCTTGGCTCATGCCAAGTCGAATGAACCCCAAAATTCAAAAATCGCAAGGTTTAGTTTTTTCGCTATTTTCAATTATTCGAAAAACCTACTTTTTCGAACTCGTCCTAGACGGTTAGTCCGATTGCCACGAAAATTGGCTCAGATCGTCTTCAGACCATGCTGGCAAAAAGTTATGGAATTCAAGTTGATTCGTCCAACTGTTGTCGAATGACACGTAAACAAATTTGACGAAAAGCATGCAAACATGCACGTGAGGCTATATCCCGGCAACGGTTTGTCATATTGAGACCAAACTTGGCGTGTGTTATAACAAGCATGAACTGAGACTACCTGCAGTGTTTCGACACAGCGCCACCTAGTGGTCAGGAGATATGAAAAATGCATATTTTGGCTTATAACTACTGAATGGTTTGGCCAAAAATCACACAACTGGTCTCTTTAGATTCAGTGAGTCATGTCGAGTCAAATGATATCCAATTTTCCTGTGTCGGCCATTTTAGGCGTCGGCCATTTTGAATTATGATTTAAAATGCTGTATTTTTTGAACGCAGCATCGTATCGTTTCGCAAATAATTACAAAAATATTCGGCTCCATGCCCTGAAGGTACTCAAAAAGTTTGGTGGCAGCGCCACCTTGTGGCCAATAGTTATAATGAAATATCACATAAATGCTAATAACTTTTGAATAAATTAGTCTATTAAAATTAAAATGGTCTCGCTATATTCTGTGGGTCATGCCGAGAGTATTGATACCAATAATGTGAAATTGGCCTTACTTCCTGTCCGCCATTTTGCTTAATGTTGAAAACCTACTTTTTCGAACTCCTCCTAGACCGTTAGCCCAATTTTCACCAAATTTGACGTGCATCATCTTCAGACCATGCTGGCAAAAAGTTATGGATTTTGTGTCGATATACGTAACGGTTCTCATTTAGCGCATCAACGAATTTGCTGGAAGGGTGCCAAAATGCATTTGAGGCTGTATCTCTGCAACACTTTGACATATTTGCACCAAACTTTGTATGTGTCATCGCCACCTCACACTGACCATGCCACATAAATTTGGTAACAGCGCCACCTATTGGTCAAGAGTAATAAACCATTCATTAACCATGAGTAATTACACTTTTTAAAATGCTAATAACTTTTTAATGCATTAGCCTATTTGAAGGAAACTGGGCTCAAAATATTCCCTGGCTTATGCCGATAACATAGATACCAAATATACCACGGTAAGCTGAACTTCCGGTCCGCCATTTTGATTTATGTTGAAAACATACTTTTTCGAACTCCTGATCAACCGTATGTCCGATTTTCACCAAATTCGAATCAAATGATCTTCAGGCTATACTGATTCAAAGTTATGGATTTTGAGTCGATAGACAAAACCGTTTTCGCATACCACATCGACGAATTTGAGGCACAATGAGAAAATGACACTTGAGGCTGTATCCCTGGAATGCTTTGGCATATTGACACCAAACTTTGTGTGTGTCATAGAAAAGTCACACAGAGTACACCAAATAGATTTCATAACAGTGTCACCTATTGGTCAAGCTTGATAAACCAAGTAATCATGCTACTAGAGGTGGTATTGGTGTTTTTTTTTTTTGCCATTTCAAATACAATAATTCCAAAATTGCTGTTATTGCTCATTAATGTATTTGGTGTGATGCTTTATGCGATGCTTAGCTACTACATTTGCCGTTGGAGTGCTTGGCCCCGTAATTGCTGCTTGCAGCTATATTTCTTCTTCTTCTTCTTCTTCTTCCGCCGCAAGTCTATGGCAGCCCATAGAACCGATTGCGGGAAAGTTGTATAATTTGGCACACTGATAGAGGACAGTCCCAACATTAACTATAGCAAATTTGAAGTCTCTATCTCCTACTCTCTAGCGCCACCACTTGTCCAAACTTTCAATGTTTGTATGCTAATAACTTTTGAACCGTAAGCCAGAAAATGGAAATTCTTTTTTCCTCTGAATCCTTGGCTCATGCCAAGTCGAATGAACCCCAAAATTCAAAAATCGCAAGGTTTAGTTTTTTCGCTATTTTCAATTATTCGAAAAACCTACTTTTTCGAACTCGTCCTAGACGGTTAGTCCGATTGCCACGAAAATTGGCTCAGATCATCTTCAGACCATGCTGGCAAAAAGTTATGGAATTCAAGTTGATTGGTCCAACTGTTGTCGAATGACACGTAAACAAATTTGACGAAAAGCACGCAAACATGCACGTGAGGCTATATCCCGGCAACGGTTTGTCATATTGAGACCAAACTTGGCGTGTGTTATAACAAGCATGAACTGAGACTACCTGCTGTGTTTCGACACAGCGCCACCTAGTGGTCAGGAGATATGAAAAATGCATATTTTGGCTTATAACTACTGAATGGTTTGGCCAAAAATCACACAACTGGTCTCTTTAGATTCAGTGAGTCATGTCGAGTCAAATGATATCCAATTTTCCTGTGTCGGCCATTTTAGGCGTCGGCCATTTTGAATTATGATTTAAAATGCTGTATTTTTTGAACGCAGCATCGTATCGTTTCGCAAATAATTACAAAAATATTCGGCTCCATGCCCTGAAGGTACTCAAAAAGTTTGGTGGCAGCGCCACCTTGTGGCCAATAGTTATAATGAAATATCACATAAATGCTAATAACTTTTGAATAAATTAGTCTATTAAAATTAAAATGGTCTCGCTATATTCTGTGGGTCATGCCGAGAGTATTGATACCAATAATGTGAAATTGGCCTTACTTCCTGTCCGCCATTTTGCTTAATGTTGAAAACCTACTTTTTCGAACTCCTCCTAGACCGTTAGCCCAATTTTCACCAAATTTGACGTGCATCATCTTCAGACCATGCTGGCAAAAAGTTATGGATTTTGTGTCGATATACGTAACGGTTCTCATTTAGCGCATCAACGAATTTGCTGGAAGGGTGCCAAAATGCATTTGAGGCTGTATCTCTGCAACACTTTGACATATTTGCACCAAACTTTGTATGTGTCATCGCCACCTCACACTGACCATGCCACATAAATTTGGTAACAGCGCCACCTATTGGTCAAGAGTAATAAACCATTCATTAACCATGAGTAATTACACTTTTTAAAATGCTAATAACTTTTTAATGCATTAGCCTATTTGAAGGAAACTGGGCTCAAAATATTCCCTGGCTTATGCCGATAACATAGATACCAAATATACCACGGTAAGCTGAACTTCCGGTCCGCCATTTTGATTTATGTTGAAAACATACTTTTTCGAACTCCTGATCAACCGTATGTCCGATTTTCACCAAATTCGAATCAAATGATCTTCAGGCTATACTGATTCAAAGTTATGGATTTTGAGTCGATAGACAAAACCGTTTTCGCATACCACATCGACGAATTTGAGGCACAATGAGAAAATGACACTTGAGGCTGTATCCCTGGAATGCTTTGGCATATTGACACCAAACTTTGTGTGTGTCATTGAAAAGTCACACAGAGTACACCAAATAGATTTCATAACAGTGTCACCTATTGGTCAAGCTTGATAAACCAAGTAATCATGCTACTAGAGGTGGTATTGGTGTTTTTTTTTTTTGCCATTTCAAATACAATAATTCCAAAATTGCTGTTATTGCTCATTAATGTATTTGGTGTGATGCTTTATGCGATGCTTAGCTACTACATTTGCCGTTGGAGTGCTTGGCCCCGTAATTGCTGCTTGCAGCTATATTTCTTCTTCTTCTTCTTCTTCTTCCGCCGCAAGTCTATGGCAGCCCATAGAACCGATTGCGGGAAAGTTGTATAATTTGGCACACTGATAGAGGACAGTCCCAACATTAACTATAGCAAATTTGAAGTCTCTATCTCCTACTCTCTAGCGCCACCACTTGTCCAAACTTTCAATGTTTGTATGCTAATAACTTTTGAACCGTAAGCCAGAAAATGGAAATTCTTTTTTCCTCTGAATCCTTGGCTCATGCCAAGTCGAATGAACCCCAAAATTCAAAAATCGCAAGGTTTAGTTTTTTCGCTATTTTCAATTATTCGAAAAACCTACTTTTTCGAACTCGTCCTAGACGGTTAGTCCGATTGCCACGAAAATTGGCTCAGATCATCTTCAGACCATGCTGGCAAAAAGTTATGGAATTCAAGTTGATTGGTCCAACTGTTGTCGAATGACACGTAAACAAATTTGACGAAAAGCACGCAAACATGCACGTGAGGCTATATCCCGGCAACGGTTTGTCATATTGAGACCAAACTTGGCGTGTGTTATAACAAGCATGAACTGAGACTACCTGCTGTGTTTCGACACAGCGCCACCTAGTGGTCAGGAGATATGAAAAATGCATATTTTGGCTTATAACTACTGAATGGTTTGGCCAAAAATCACACAACTGGTCTCTTTAGATTCAGTGAGTCATGTCGAGTCAAATGATATCCAATTTTCCTGTGTCGGCCATTTTAGGCGTCGGCCATTTTGAATAATGATTTAAAATGCTGTATTTTTTGAACGCAGCATCGTATCGTTTCGCAAATAATTACAAAAATATTCGGCTCCATGCCCTGAAGGTACTCAAAAAGTTTGGTGGCAGCGCCACCTTGTGGCCAATAGTTATAATGAAATATCACATAAATGCTAATAACTTTTGAATAAATTAGTCTATTAAAATTAAAATGGTCTCGCTATATTCTGTGGGTCATGCCGAGAGTATTGATACCAATAATGTGAAAATTGGCCTTACTTCCTGTCCGCCATTTTGCTTAATGTTGAAAACCTACTTTTTCGAACTCCTCCTAGACCGTTAGCCCAATTTTCACCAAATTTGACGTGCATCATCTTCAGACCATGCTGGCAAAAAGTTATGGATTTTGTGTCGATATACGTAACGGTTCTCATTTAGCGCATCAACGAATTTGCTGGAAGGGTGCCAAAATGCATTTGAGGCTGTATCTCTGCAAAACTTTGACATATTTGCACCAAACTTTGTATGTGTTATCGCCACCTCACACTGACCATGCCACATAAATTTGGTAACAGCGCCACCTATTGGTCAAGAGTAATAAACCATTCATTAACCATGAGTAATTACACTTTTTAAAATGCTAATAACTTTTTAGTCCATTAGCCTATTGCAACGGAACTGGGCTCAAAATATTCCCTGGCTTATGCCGATAACATAGATACCAAATATGCCAGTGTTTACTGAAGTTCCGGTCCACCATTTTGATTTATGTGGAAAACCTACTTTTTCGAACTCCTCATGAACCGTATGTCCAATTTTCACCAAATTCGAATCAGATGATCTTCAGACTATGTTGACACAAAGTTATGGATTTTGTGTCGATAGACAAAACCGTTTTCGCATACCAAAGCGACGAAGTTGAAACACAATGACAAAATGACACTTGAGGCTGCATCTCTGGAATGCTGTGGCATATTAACACCAAACTTTGTGTGTGTCATTGAAAAGTCAAACAGAGTACACCAAATTGATTTCATAACAGTGCCACCTATTGGTCAAACTTTATAAGCCAAGTAATCATGCTACTAGAGGTGGTATTATGATTTTTTTTTGCCATTTCAATTACAATAATTCCAAAATTACTGTTATTGCTCATTAATGTATTTGGTGTGATGCTTCATGCCATGCTTAGCTCCTACATTTGCCGTTGGAGTGCTTGGCCCCGTAATTGCTGCTTGCAGCTATATTTAGGGGCCAAGCACCGAAGGTGCGTAGGCACCTATTGTTTTCGTTGGCGTTATTAGGGGCCAAGCACCGAAGGTGCGTAGGCACCTATTGTAATCGTTGGCGTTATTATTATTCTGCTTCTTCTTCTTCTTCTTCTTCTTCCGCCGCAAGTCTATGGCAGCCCATAGAACCGATTGCGGGAAAGTTGTATAATTTGGCACACTGATAGAGGACAGTCCCAACATTAACTATAGCTAATTTGAAGTCTCTAACTCCTACTCTCTAGCGCCACCACTTGTCCAAACTTTCAATGTTTGTATGCTAATAACTTTTGAACCGTAAGCCAGAAAATGGAAATTCTTTTTTCCTCTGAATCCTTGGCTCATGCCAAGTCGAATGAACCCCAAAATTCAAAAATCGCAAGGTTTAGTTTTTTCGCTATTTTCAATTTTTCGAAAAACCTACTTTTTCGAACTCGTGCTAGACGGTTAGTCCGATTGCCACGAAAATTGGCTCAGATCATCTTCAGACCATGCTGGCAAAAAGTTATGGAATTCAAGTTGATTCGTCCAACCATTGTCGAATGACACGTAAACAAATTTGACGAAAAGCACGCAAAAATGCACTTGAGGCTATATCTCAGCAACGGTTTGGCATATTGAGACCAAACTTGGTGTGTGTTATAATAAGCAAGACCTGAGACTACCTGCAGTGTTTCGACACAGCGCCACCTAGTGGTCAGGAGATATGAAAAATGCATATTTTGTCTTATATCTTCTGAATGGTTTGGCCAAAAATCACACAACTGGTCTCTTTAGATTCAGTGAGTCATGTCGAGTCGTATGATATGCAAATTTCCCGTGTCAGCCATTTTAGGCGTCGGCCATTTTGAATTATGTTTTAAAATGCTGTATTTTTTCAACGCAGCATCGTATCGTTTCGCAAATAATTACAAAAATATTCGGCTCCATGCCCTGAATGTACTCAAAAAGCTTGGTGGCAGCGCCACCTTGTGGTCAAGAGTTATAATGAATTATCACAAAAATGCTAATAACTTTTGAGTAAATTAGACAATTGAAATGCAAATGGTCTCGCCGTATTCTTTGGGTCATGCCGAGAACATAGATACCAATTATGCCAAAATTGGCCATACTTCCTGTCCGCCATTTTGATTAATGTTGAAAACCTACTTTTTCGAACTCCTCCTAGACCGTTAGTCCGATTTTCACCAAATTTGACGTGAATCATCTTCAGACCATGCTGGCAAAAAGTTATGGATTTCGTGTCGATATACAAAACGGTTCTGATTTAGCGCATCAACGAATTTGCTGGAAGGGTGCCAAAATGCATTTGAGGCTGTATCTCTGCAACGCTTTGACATTTTTGCACCAAACTTTGTATGTGTCATCGCCACCTGACACTGACCATGCCACATAAATTTGGTAACAGCGCCACCTATTGGTCTAGAGTAATGAACCATTCATTAACTATGAATAATTACACTTATAAAAATGCTAGTAACTTTTTAATGCATTAGCCTATTGTAATGACACTGGCCTCAAAATATTCCCTGGCTTATGCCGACAACATAGATACCATATATGCCAGAGTAAGCCGAACTTCCTGTCCGCCATTTTGATTTATGTTGAAAACCTACTTTTTCGAACTCCTCATCAACCGTAGGTCCGATTTTCACCAAATTCGAATCAAATGATCTTCAGACTATGCTGACTCAAAGTTATGGCTTTTGAGTCGATAGACAAAACCGTTTTCGCATACCACATCGACGAATTTGAGGCACAATGAGAAAATGACACTTGAGGCTGTATCCCTGGAATGCTTTGGCATATTGACACCAAACTTTGTGTGTGTCATTGAAAAGTCACACAGAGTACACCAAATTGATTTTATAACAGTGCCACCTATTGGTCAAGCTTGATAAGCCAAGTAATCATGCTACTAGAGGTGGTATTATGATTTTTTTTTGCCATTTCAATTACAATAATTCCAAAATTGCTGTTATTGCTCATTAATGAATTTGGTGTGATGCTTCATGCGATGCTTAGCTCCTACATTTGCCGTTGGAGTGCTTGGCCCCGTAATTGCTGCTTGCAGCTATATTAGGGGCCAAGCACCGAAGGTGCGTAGGCACCTATTGTTTTCGTTGGCGTTATTATTCTTCTTCTTCTTCTTCCGCCGCAAGTCTATGGCAGCCCATAGAACCGATTGCGGGAAAGTTGTATAATTTGGCACACTGATAGAGGACAGTCCCAACATTAACTATAGCTAATTTGAAGTCTCTAACTCCTACTCTCTAGCGCCACCACTTGTCCAAACTTTCAATGTTTGTATGCTAATAACTTTTGAACCGTAAGCCAGAAAATGGAAATTCTTTTTTCCTCTGAATCCTTGGCTCATGCCAAGTCGAATGAACCCCAAAATTCAAAAATCGCAAGGTTTAGTTTTTCCGCTATTTTCGATTGTTCGAAAAACATACTTTTTCGAACTCGTCCTAGACGGTTTGTCCGATTTTCACGAAAATTGGCTCAGATCATCTTCAGACCATGTTGGCTAAAAGTTATGGAATTCAAGTTGATTCCTCCAACCGTTCTCGAATGACACGTGAAAAAATATGATGAAAAGCACGCAAAAATACACGTGAGGCTATATCTCAGCAACGGTTTGGCATATTGAGACCAAACTTGGTGTGTGTTATAATAAGCATGACCTGAGACTACCTGCAGTGTTTCAACACAGCGCCACCTAGTGGTCAGGAGATATGAAAAATGCATATTTTGGCTTATAACTTCTGATTGGTTTGGCAAAAAATCACACAACTGGTCTCTTTAGATTCAGTGAGTCATGGCGAGTCGAATGATATCCAATTTTCCTGTGTCGGCCATTTTAAGCGTCGGCCATTTTGAATTATGTTTTAAAATGCTGTATTTTTTGAACGCAGCATCATATCGTTTCGCAAATAATTACAAAAATATTCGGCTCCATGCCCTGAAGGTACTCAAAAAGTTTGGTGGCAGCGCCACCTTGTGGCCAATAGTTATAATGAAATATCACATAAATGCTAATAACTTTTGAATAAATTAGACTATTAAAATTAAAATGATCTCGCTATATTCTGTGGGTCATGCCGAGAGCATTGATAGCAATTATGTGAAAATTGGCCTTACTTCCTGTCCGCCATTTTGCTTAATGTTGAAAACCTACTTTTTCAAACTCCTCCTAGACCGTTAGTCCAATTTTCACCAAATTTGACGTGAATCATCATCAGACCATGCTGGCAAAAAGTTATGGATTTCGTGTTGATATACGTAACGGTTCTCATTTAGCGCATCAACGAATTTGCTGGAAGGGTGCCAAAATGCATTTGAGGCTGTATCTCTGCAACACTTTGACATATTTGCACCAAATTTTGTATGTGTCATCGCCACCTCACACTGACCATGCCACATAAATTTGGTAACAGCGCCACCTATTGGTCAAGAGTAATAAACCATTCATTAACCATGAGTAATTACACTTTTTAAAATGCTAATAACTTTTTATTGCATTAGCCTATTTGAATGAAACTGGGCTCAAAATATTCCCTGGCTTATGCCGATAACATAGATACCAAATATACCATAGTAAGCTGAACTTCCGGTCCGCCATTTTGATTTATGTTGAAAACATACTTTTTCAAACTCCTCATCAACCGTATGTCCGATTTTCACCAAATTCGAATCAAATGATCTTCTGACTATGCTGACTCAAAGTTATGGATTTTGTGTCGATAGACAAAACCGTTTTCGCATACCACATCGACGAATTTGAGGCACAATGAGAAAATGACACTTGAGGCTTTATCCATGGAATGCTTTCGCATATTGACACCAAACTTTGTGTGTGTCATTGAAAAGTCACACAGAGTACACCAAATTGATTTTATAACAGTGCCACCTATTGGTCAAATTTGATAAGCCAAGTAATCATGCTACTAGAGGTGGTATTATGATTGTTTTGCCATTTCAATTACAATAATCCTATAATTGCTGTTATTGCTTATAAATGTATTTGGTGTGATGCTTCATGCCATGCTTATCTCCTACATTTGCCGTTGGAGTGCTTGGCCCCGTAATTGCTGCTTGCAGCTATATTTATTATTATTCTTCTTCTTCTTCTTCTTCCGCCGCAAGTCTATGGCAGCCCATAGAACCGATTGCGGGAAAGTTGTATAATTTGGCACACTGATAGAGGACAGTCCCACCATTAACTATAGCAAATTTGAAGTCTCTAACTCCAACTCTCTAGCGCCACCACTTGTCCAAACTTTCAATGTTTATATGCTAATAACTTTTGAACCGTAAGCCAGAAAATGGAAATTCTTTTTTCCTCTGAATCCTTGGCTCAAGCCAAGTCGAATGAATCCCGAAATTCAAAAATCGCAAGGTTTAGTTTTTTCGCTATTTTCAATTATTCGAAAAACCTACTTTTTCGAACTCGTCCTAGACGGTTAGTCCGATTGCCACGAAAATTGGCTCAGATCATCTTCAGACCATGCTGGCAAAAAGTTATGGAATTCAAGTTGATTCGTCCAACTGTTTTCGAATGACACGTAAACAAATTTGACGAAAAGCACGCAAACATGCACGTGAGGCTATATCCCGGCAACGGTTTGTCATATTGAGACCAAACTTGGCGTGTGTTATAACAACCATGAACTGAGACTACCTGCTGTGTTTCGACACAGCGCCACCTAGTGGTCAGGAGATATGAAAAATGCATATTTTGGCTTATAACTACTGAATGGTTTGGCCAAAAATCACACAACTGGTCTCTTTAGATTCAGTGAGTCATGTCGAGTCGAATGATATCCAATTTTCCTGTGTCGGCCATTTTAGGCGTCGGCCATTTTGAATTATGTTTCAAAATGCTGTATTTTTTGAACGCAGCATCGTATCGTTTCGCAAATAATTACAAAAATATTCGGCTCCATGCCCTGAAGGTACTCAAAAAGTTTGGTGGCAGCGCCACCTTGTGGCCAATAGTTATAATGAAATATCACATAAACGCTAATAACTTTTGAATAAATTAGTCTATTAAAATTAAAATGGTCTCGCTATATTCTATGGGTCATGCCGAGAGTATTGATACCAATAATGTGAAAATTGGCCTTACTTCCTGTCCGCCATTTTGCTTAATGTTGAAAACCTACTTTTTCGAACTCCTCCTAGACCGTTAGCCCGATTTTCACCAAATTTGACGTGAATCATCTTCAGACCATGCTGGCAAAAAGTTATGGATTTTGTGTCGATATACGTAACGGTTCTCATTTAGCGCATCAACGAATTTGCTGGAAGGGTGCCAAAATGCATTTGAGGCTGTATCTCTGCAACACTTTGACATATTTGCACCAAACTTTGTATGTGTCATCGCCACCTCACACTGACCATGCCACATAAATTTGGTAACAGCGCCACCTATTGGTCAAGAGTAATAAACCATTCATTAACCATGAGTAATTACACTTTTTAAAATGCTAATAACTTTTTAGTCCATTAGCCTATTGCAACGAAACTGGGCTCAAAATATTCCCTGGCTTATGCCGATAACATAGATACCAAATATGCCAGTGTTTACTGAAGTTCCGGTCCACCATTTTGATTTATGTGGAAAACCTACTTTTTCGAACTCCTCATGAACCGTATGTCCAATTTTCACCAAATTCGAATCAGATGATCTTCAGACTATGTTGACACAAAGTTATGGATTTTGTGTCGATAGACAAAACCGTTTTCGCATACCAAAGCGACGAAGTTGAAACACAATGACAAAATGACACTTGAGGCTGCATCTCTGGAATGCTGTGGCATATTAACACCAAACTTTGTGTGTGTCATTGAAAAGTCAAACAGAGTACACCAAATTGATTTCATAACAGTGCCACCTATTGGTCAAACTTTATAAGCCAAGTAATCATGCTACTAGAGGTGGTATTATGATTTTTTTTTTGCCATTTCAATTACAATAATTCCAAAATTACTGTTATTGCTCATTAATGTATTTGGTGTGATGCTTCATGCCATGCTTAGCTCCTACATTTGCCGTTGGAGTGCTTGGCCCCGTAATTGCTGCTTGCAGCTATATTTAGGGGCCAAGCACCGAAGGTGCGTAGGCACCTATTGTTTTCGTTGGCGTTATTAGGGGCCAAGCACCGAAGGTGCGAGGCACCTATTGTTTTTGTTGGCGTTCTTATTATTATTATTATTATTCTTCCGACTGGGAGTCTATGGCAGCCCATAGAACCGAATGCGGGAAAGTTGTTTTGGTTTGACATTCTGATAGAGGACAGTGCCAACATTAAGTACACCAATTTTGGTGTGTCTAAGACATTCCCTATAGCGCCACCAACTGTCCAAAGTTTCACTTTTATTTTGTTAATAACTTTTTGACCGTAAGGCCAATCAACAAAATTCTTTTTTCCTCTGATTTCTGAGCTCATGCCGATTCCATTGCACCCTACGAAGTCATTTTCTTCATAAAAATTTGGCCGCCATTTTGAATTTTTTTAAAAACCTACTTTTTCGAACTCGTCCTAGACGGTTTGTCCGATTCGCACAAAAATTGAACCATATCATCCTCAGGCAGTGTTGACAAAAAGTTATGCAAATCAAATTGATTCGTCAAACCGTTTTCGATAAACGCTCTAACAAATTTTACGTAGTGCTTACAAAAACAGTCGTAAGGCTGTATCTCGGCAATGACTTATCCTATTCAGACCAAACTTGGTTCATGTCATAACAAGCATGACCTGAGGCTACATGCTGCGTTTCGGCGCAGCGCCACCTACTGGTCCGGAGATATGAAAAACTGCTATTTTTGCTTATAACTTCTGAACAGTTTGTCCAAAAATCATAAAATTGGTCTTGTTAGATTCAGGGAAACATGCCGAGTCAACTGATATCCAATTTTACCATCTCGGCCATTTTGACTGTCGGCCATTTAGAATTTTGTGCTAAAATGCTGTATTTTAAGAACGCAGCAACGGATTGTTACGAAACTTGGTATGGGTAATCAGCACAATGTCCTGAAGGAGCGTGAGAAGTTTCGAAACAGCGCCACCTAGTGGTGATCATCTTTGTTTAAACGCTTATAACTCTGGGTGTGGTTGACTTATTTTCACGAGACTCATCAAATTAGACTCCTGAAACCTTACCGAGTCCTACAATACCAAACATGCTAGGTTTCGCCTTACGGTTTGTGTAGCGTTGTGATTTAGCGCTTAAAAAACATTTGGCTATATCTTCGAAACCGCTTGTCTGATCGAGACGAAACCACCGTCAGAAGTTCGGAAACATAGGTCGATAGCTATACGCCAATGCCCAAATGCAAAAATATTGATAGTAAGGGGTAGTAATATTCAATCAAAGTCAAGAGTCAGTCGTTTTTTACGTGTTTTTTCATGTAAATGTCTATAACTCTGAAGTGAATTGAGATATTTTCACCAAAATTGACACGCATATGTATGGGCTCACTCTGATGACACATTAAAAAAATGGTGGGACTGAGCCTCTTGGTGGCGCTATAATACAACAAAACATGGAATTCCCATTGACTTCAATACACTTATGTGAAATAAAAGGCTATACTAAACAAATGCATTGGTGTTATATTCCGAAACTCAGAATGTGCCAACAACACCATCCCCTGAAGGTACTCAAAATATTTCGAAACAGTGCCACCTAGTGGTCAAAAGTTATAACTGAATTTACATAAAGGCTAATACCTTTTGAAAAGATCTGGCTATTGACATGTCACTGATCTTAATAGATTCCTTGGGTCAAGCTGAGAACATGTATACCAAGTTTTCCTTATTTGGCTGAACTTCCTGTCCGCCATTTTGATTAATGTTGAAAACCTACTTTTTCGAACTCCTCCTAGACCGTTTGTCCGATTTTAACCAAATTTGACATGGACATTCTTCAGACCATGCTGGCACAATATTATGGATTTCATGTCGATATACGAAACGGTTCTCATTTAGCACATCAACGAAGCTGCTAGAAGGGTGCCAAAATACATTTGAGGATGTATCTCTGCAAAGCTTTGACATATTTGCACCAAACTTTGTATGTGTCATCGTCACCTCACACTGACCATTCAAAACTAATTTGGTAACAGCGCCACCTATTGGTTACACGTGAAAAGCAAATAAATCCTATTACTAGTTGTTGTGTTTATTGTTTTCAAGCCATTTTGCCTAAAATAATCTTAAAACTTTCTTAATTACTCATTCCTGCCATTCGTCTGAAGCTTGCTTCTGTAGTGCTTGGCCCCGTTATTGCTGCTTGCAGCTATATTTATTATTATTCTTCTTCTTCTTCCGCCGCAAGTCTATGGCAGCCCATAGAACCGATTGCGGGAAAGTTGTATAATTTGGCACACTGATAGAGGACAGTCCCAACATTAACTATAGCAAATTTGAAGCCTCTAACTCCTACTCTCTAGCGCCACCACTTGTCCAAACTTTAAATGTTTGTATGCTAATAACTTTTGAACCGTAAGCCAGAAAATGGAAATTCTTTTTTCCTCTGAATCCTTGGCTCAGGCCAAGTCGAATGAACCCTAAAATTCAAAAATCGCAAGGTTTAGTTTTTTCGCTATTTTCGATTATTCGAAAAACCTACTTTTTCGAACTCGTCCTAGACGGTTAGTCCGATTGCCACGAAAATTGGCTCAGATCATCTTCAGACCATGCTGGCAAAAAGTTATGGAATTCAAGTTGATTCGTCCAACTGTTGTCGAATGACACGTAAACAAATTTGACGAAAAGCACGCAAACATGCACGTGAGGCTATATCCCGGCAACGGTTTGTCATATTGAGACCAAACTTGGTGTGTGTTATAACAAGCATGAACTGAGACTACCTGCTGTGTTTCGACACAGCGCCACCTAGTGGTCAGGAGATATGAAAAATGCATATTTTGGCTTATAACTACTGAATGGTTTGGCCAAAAATCACACAACTGGTCTCTTTAGATTCAGTGAGTCATGTCGAGTCGAATGATATCCAATTTTCCTGTGTCGGCCATTTTAGGCGTCGGCCATTTTGAATTATGTTTCAAAATGCTGTATTTTTTGAACGCAGCATCGTATCGTTTCGCAAATAATTACAAAAATATTCGGCTCCATGCCCTGAAGGTACTCAAAAAGTTTGGTGGCAGCGCCACCTTGTGGCCAATAGTTATAATGAAATATCACATAAACGCTAATAACTTTTGAATAAATTAGTCTATTAAAATTAAAATGGTCTCGCTATATTCTGTGGGTCATGCCGAGAGTATTGATACCAATAATGTGAAAATTGGCCTTACTTCCTGTCCGCCATTTTGCTTAATGTTGAAAACCTACTTTTTCGAACTCCTCCTAGACCGTTAGCCCAATTTTCACCAAATTTGACGTGAATCATCTTCAGACCATGCTGGCAAAAAGTAATGGATTTTGTGTCGATATACGTAACGGTTCTCATTTAGCGCATCAACGAATTTGCTGGAAGGGTGCCAAAATGCATTTGAGGCTGTATCTCTGCAACACTTTGACATATTTGCACCAAACTTTGTATGTGTCATCGCCACCTCACACTGACCATGCCACATAAATTTGGTAACAGCGCCACCTATTGGTCAAGAGTAATAAACCATTCATTAACCATGAGTAATTACACTTTTTAAAATGCTAATAACTTTTTAGTCCATTAGCCTATTGCAACGAAACTTGGCTCAAAATATTCCCTGGCTTATGCCGATAACATAGATACCAAATATGCCAGTGTTTACTGAAGTTCCGGTCCACCATTTTGATTTATGTGGAAAACCTACTTTTTCGAACTCCTCATGAACCGTATGTCCAATTTTCACCAAATTCGAATCAGATGATCTTCAGACTATGTTGACACAAAGTTATGGATTTTGTGTCGATAGACAAAACCGTTTTCGCATACCAAAGCGACGAAGTTGAAACACAATGACAAAATGACACTTGAGGCTGCATCTCTGGAATGCTGTGGCATATTAACACCAAACTTTGTGTGTGTCATTGAAAAGTCAAACAGAGTACACCAAATTGATTTCATAACAGTGCCACCTATTGGTCAAACTTTATAAGCCAAGTAATCATGCTACTAGAGGTGGTATTATGATTTTTTTTTTGCCATTTCAATTACAATAATCCTAAAATTGCTGTTATTGCTCATTAATGCATTTGGTGTGATGCTCCATGCCATGCTTAGCTCCTACATTTGCCGTTGGAGTGCTTGGCCCCGTAATTGCTGCTTGCAGCTATATTTATTATTCTTCTTCTTCTTCTTCTTCTTCCGCCGCAAGTCTATGGCAGCCCATAGAACCGTTTGCGGGAAAGTTGTATAATTTGGCACACTGATAGAGGACAGTCCCAACATTAACTATAGCAAATTTGAAGCCTCTAACTCCTACTCTCTAGCGCCACCACTTGTCCAAACTTTCAATGTTTGTATGCTAATAACTTTTGAACCGTAAGCCAGAAAATGGAAATTCTTTTTTCCTCTGAATCCTTGGCTCAGGCCAAGTCGAATGAACCCTAAAATTCAAAAATCGCAAGGTTTAGTTTTTTCGCTATTTTCAATTATTCGAAAAACCTACTTTTTCGAACTCGTCCTAGACGGTTAGTCCGATTGCCACGAAAATTGGCTCAGATCATCTTCAGACCATGCTGGCAAAAAGTTATGGAATTCAAGTTGATTCGTCCAACTGTTGTCGAATGACACGTAAACAAATTTGAAGAAAAGCACGCAAACATGCACGTGAGGCTATATCCCGGCAACGGTTTGTCATATTGAGACCAAACTTGGCGTGTGTTATAACAAGCATGAACTGAGACTACCTGCAGTGTTTCGACACAGCGCCACCTAGTGGTCAGGAGATATGAAAAATGCATATTTTGGCTTATAACTACTGAATGGTTTGGCCAAAAATCACACAACTGGTCTCTTTAAATTCAGTGAGTCATGTCGAGTCGAATGATATCCAATTTTCCTGTGTCGGCCATTTTAGGCGTCGGCCATTTTGAATTATGTTTCAAAATGCTGTATTTTTTGAACGCAGCATCGTATCGTTTCGCAAATAATTACAAAAATATTCGGCTCCATGCCCTGAAGGTACTCAAAAAGTTTGGTGGCAGCGCCACCTTGTGGCCAATAGTTATAATGAAATATCACATAAACGCTAATAACTTTTGAATAAATTAGTCTATTAAAATTAAAATGGTCTCGCTATATTCTGTGGGTCATGCCGAGAGTATTGATACCAATAATGTGAAAATTGGCCTTACTACCTGTCCGCCATTTTGCTTAATGTTGAAAACCTACTTTTTCAAACTCCTCCTAGACCGTTAGCCCAATTTTCACCAAATTTGACGTGAATCATCTTCAGACCATGCTGGCAAAAAGTTATGGATTTTGTGTCGATATACGTAACGGTTCTCATTTAGCGCATCAACGAATTTGCTGGAAGGGTGCCAAAATGCATTTGAGGCTGTATCTCTGCAACACTTTGACATATTTGCACCAAACTTTGTATGTGTCATCGCCACCTCACACTGACCATGCCACATAAATTTGGTAACAGCGCCACCTATTGGTCAAGAGTAATAAACCATTCATTAACCATGAATAATTACACTTGTAAAAATGCTAATAACTTTTTATTGCATTAGCCCATTCGAATGGAACTGGGCTCAAAATATTCCCTGGTTTATGCCGATAACATAGATACCAAATATACCATAGTAAGCTGAACTTCCGGTCCGCCATTTTGATTTATGTTGAAAACCTACTTTGTCGAACTCCTCATCAACCGTAGGTCCGATTTTCACCAAATTCGAATCAAATGATCTTCAGACTATGCTGACTCAAAGTTATGGCTTTTGAGTCGATAGACAAAACCGTTTTCGCATACCACATCGACGAATTTGAGGCACAATGAGAAAATGACACTTGAGGCTGCATCCCTGGAATGCTTTGGCATATTGACACCAAACTTTGTGTGTGTCATTGAAAAGTCACACAGAGTACACCAAATTGATTTTATAACAGTGCCACCTATTGGTCAAGCTTGATAAGCCAAGTAATCATGCTACTAGAGGTGGTATTATAATTTTTTTTGCCATTTCAATTACAATAATTCCAAAATTGCTGTTATTGCTCATTAATGAATTTGGTGTGATGCTTCATGCGATGCTTAGCTCCTACATTTGCCGTTGGAGTGCTTGGCCCCGTAATTGCTGCTTGCAGCTATATTTCTTCTTCTTCTTCTTCCGCCGCAAGTCTATGGCAGCCCATAGAACCGATTGCGGGAAAGTTGTATAATTTGGCACACTGATAGAGGACAGTCCCAACATTAACTATAGCAAATTTGAAGTCTCTATCTCCTACTCTCTAGCGCCACCACTTGTCCAAACTTTCAATGTTTGTATGCTAATAACTTTTGAACCGTAAGCCAGAAAATGGAAATTCTTTTTTCCTCTGAATCCTTGGCTCATGCCAAGTCGAATGAACCCCAAAATTCAAAAATCGCAAGGTTTAGTTTTTTCGCTATTTTCAATTATTCGAAAAACCTACTTTTTCGAACTCGTCCTAGACGGTTAGTCCGATTGCCACGAAAATTGGCTCAGATCATCTTCAGACCATGCTGACAAAAAGTTATGGAATTCAAGTTGATTCGTCCAACTGTTGTCGAATGACACGTAAACAAATTTGACGAAAAGCACGCAAACATGCACGTGAGGCTATATCCCGGCAACGGTTTGTCATATTGAGACCAAACTTGGCGTGTGTTATAACAAGCATGAACTGAGACTACCTGCAGTGTTTCGACACAGCGCCACCTAGTGGTCAGGAGATATGAAAAATGCATATTTTGGCTTATAACTACTGAATGGTTTGGCCAAAAATCACACAACTGGTCTCTTTAGATTCAGTGAGTCATGTCGAGTCAAATGATATCCAATTTTCCTGTGTCGGCCATTTTAGGCGTCGGCCATTTTGAATTATGATTTAAAATGCTGTATTTTTTGAACGCAGCATCGTATCGTTTCGCAAATAATTAGAAAAATATTCGGCTCCATGCCCTGAAGGTACTCAAAAAGTTTGGTGGCAGCGCCACCTTGTGGCCAATAGTTATAATGAAATATCACATAAATGCTAATAACTTTTGAATAAATTAGTCTATTAAAATTAAAATGATCTCGCTATATTCTGTGGGTCATGCCGAGAGTATTGATACCAATAATGTGAAAATTGGCCTTACTTCCTGTCCGCCATTTTGCTTAATGTTGAAAACCTACTTTTTCGAACTCCTCCTAGACCGTTAGCCCAATTTTCACCAAATTTGACGTGCATCATCTTCAGACCATGCTGGCAAAAAGTTATGGATTTTGTGTCGATATACGTAACGGTTCTCATTTAGCGCATCAACGAATTTGCTGGAAGGGTGCCAAAATGCATTTGAGGCTGTATCTCTGCAACACTTTGACATATTTGCACCAAACTTTGTATGTGTCATCGCCACCTCACACTGACCATGCCACATAAATTTGGTAACAGCGCCACCTATTGGTCAAGAGTAATAAACCATTCATTAACCATGAGTAATTACACTTTTTATAATGCTAATAACTTTTTAATGCATTAGCCTATTTGAAGGTAACTGGGCTCAAAATATTCCCTGGCTTATGCCAATAACATAGATACCAAATATACCACAGTAAGCTGAACTTCCGGTCCGCCATTTTGATTTATGTTGAAAACATACTTTTTCGAACTCCTGATCAACCGTATGTCCGATTTTCACCAAATTCGAATCAAATGATCTTCAGGCTATACTGATTCAAAGTTATGGATTTTGAGTCGATAGACAAAACCGTTTTCGCATACCACATCGACGAATTTGAGGCACAATGAGAAAATGACACTTGAGGCTGTATCCCTGGAATGCTTTGGCATATTGACACCAAACTTTGTGTGTGTCATTGAAAAGTCACACAGAGTACACCAAATTGATTTTATAACAGTGTCACCTATTGGTCAAGCTTGATAAACCAAGTAATCATGCTACTAGAGGTGGTATTGGTGTTTTTTTTTTTTTTGCCATTTCAAATACAATAATTCCAAAATTGCTGTTATTGCTCATTAATGTATTTGGTGTGATGCTTTATGCAATGCTTAGCTACTACATTTGTCGTTGGAGTGCTTGGCCCCGTAATTGCTGCTTGCAGCTATATTTAGGGGCCAAGCACCGAAGGTGCGAGGCACCTATTGTTTCTGTTGGCGTTATTATTATTCTGCTTCTTCTTCTTCTTCTTCTTCCGCCGCAAGTCTATGGCAGCCCATAGAACCGATTGCGGGAAAGTTGTATAATTTGGCACACTAATAGAGGACAGTCCTAACATTAACTATAGCAAATTTGAAGTCTCTAACTCCAACTCTCTAGCGCCACCACTTGTCCAAACTTTCAATGTTTATATGCTAATAGCTTTTGAACCATAAGCCAGAAAATGGAAAAAAATTTTTCCTCTGAATCCTTGGCTCAAGCCAAGTCGAATGAATTCCGAAATTCAAAAATCGCAAGGTTTAGTTTTTTTGCTATTTTCAATTTTTCGAAAAACCTACTTTTTCGAACTCTTCCTAGACGGTTAGTTCGATTTTCACGAAAATTGGCTCAGATCATCTTCAGACCATGCTGCCAAAAAGTTATGGAATTCAAGTTGATTCGTCCAACCGTTGTCAAATGACACGTGTACAAATTTGATGAAAAGCACGCAAAAATACACGTGAGGTAATATCTCCGCAACGGTTTGGCATATTGAGACCAAACTTGGTGTGTGTTATAATAAGCATGACCTGATACTACCTGCAGTGTTTCGACACAGCGCCACCTAGTGGTCAGGAGATATGAAAAATGCATATTTTGGCTTATAACTTCTGAATGGTTTGGCCAAAAATTACAAAACTGGTCTCTGTAGATTCAGTGCGTCATGTCAAGTCGAATGATATCCAATTTTCCCGTGTCGGCATTTTAGGCGTCGGCCATTTTGAATTATGTTTCAAAATGCTGTATTTTTTGAACGGAGCATCGTATCGTTTCGCAAATAATTACAAAAATATTCGGCTCCATGCCCTGAAGGTACTCAAAAAGTTTGGTGGCAGCGCCACCTTGTGGCCAATAGTTATAACGAAATATAACATAAACGCTAATAACTTTTGAATAAATTAGACAATTAAAATTAAAATGATCTCACTCTATTCTGTCGGTCATGCCGAGAGCATTGATACCAATTATGCGAAAATTGGACCTACTTCCTGTCCGCCATTTTGCTTAATGTTGAAAACCTACTTTTTCGAACTCCTCCTAGACCGTTAGTACTATTTTCACCAAATTTGTCGTGAATCATCTTCAGACCATGCTGGCAAAAAGTTATGGATTTCATGTCGATATACGAAACGGTTCTCATTTAGCGCATCAACGAATTTGCTGGAAGTATGCCAAAATGCATCTGAGGCTGTATCTCTTCAACACTTTGACATATTTGCACCAAACTTTGTATGTGTCATCGCCACCTCACACTGACCATGCCACATAAATTTGGTAACAGCGCCCCCTATTGGTCAAGAGTAATAAACCATTCATTAACTATGAATAAATACACTTATTAAAATGCTAATAACTTTTTAATGCATTAGCCTATTTCAACGAAACTGGTCTCAAAATATTCCCTGGCTTATTCCGACAACATAGATACCAAATATGCCAGAGTAAGCTGAACTTCCGGTCCGCCATTTTTATTTATGTTGAAAACCTACTTTTTCGAACTCCTCATCAACTGTAGTTCTGATTTTGACCAAATTCGAATCAGATGATCTTCAGACTATGCTGACACAAACGTATGGATTTTGTGTCGATAGACAAAACCGTTTTCACATAACACAGCGACGAATTTGAGCCACTGTGACAAAATGACACTTGAGGCTGTATCTCTGGAATGCTTTGACATATTAACACCAAACTTTGTGTGTGTCATTGAAAAGTCACACAGAGTACACCAAATTGATTTTATAACAGTGCCACCTATTGGTCAAACGTGATAAGCCAAGTAATCATGCTACTAGAGGTGGTATTTATGATTTTTGTTAGCCATTTCAATTACAGTAATTCCAAAATTGCTGTTATTGCTATATAATGTATTTGGTGTAATGCTACATGCCATGCTTAGTTGCTACATTTGACGTTGGAGTGCTTGGCCCCGTAATTGCTGCTTGCAGCTATATTTAGAGGCCAAGCACCGAAGGTGCGAGGCACCTATTGTTTCTGTTGGCGTTATTATTATTCTGCTTCTTCTTCTTCTTCTTCTTCTTCTTCTTCTTCTTCTTCTTCTTCTTCTTCTTCCGCCGCAAGTCTATGGCAGCCCATAGAACCGATTGCGGGAAAGTTGTATAATTTGGCACACTGATAGAGGACAGTCCCAACATTAACTATAGCAAATTTGAAGTCTCTAACTCCAACTCTCTAGCGCCACCACTTGTCCAAACTTTCAATGTTTATATGCTAATAACTTTTGAACCGTAAGCCAGAAAATGGAAATTATTTTTTCCTCTGAATCCTTGGCTTAAGCCAAGTCGAATGAATCCCGAAATTCAAAAATCGCAAGGTTTAGTTTTTTCGTTATTTTCAATTATTCGAAAAACCTACTTTTTCAAACTCGTCCTAGACGGTTAGTCCGATTGCCACGAAAATTGTCTCAGATCATCTTCAGACCAGGCCGGCAAAAAGTTATGGAATTCAAGTTGATTCGTCCAACCGTTGTCGAATGACACGTAAACAAATTTGACGAAAAGCACGCAAAAATGCACGTGAGGCTATATCTCGGCAACGGTTTGGCATATTGAGGCCAAACTTGGTGTGTGTTATAACAAGCATGAACTGAGACGACCTGCAGTGTTTCGACACAGCGCCACCTAGTGGTCAGGAGATATGAAAAATGCATATTTTGGCTTATAACTTCTGAATGGTTTGGCCAAAAATCACACAACTGGTCTCTTTAGATTCAGTGAGTCATGTCGAGTCGAATGATATCCAATTTTCCTGTGTCGGCCATTTTAGGCGTCGGCCATTTTGAATTATATTTTAAAATGCTGTATTTTTTGAACGCAGCATCGTATCGTTTCACAAATAATTACAAAAATATTCGGCTCCATGCCCTGAAGGTACTCAAAAAGTTAGGTGGCAGCGCCACCTTGTGGCCAATAGTTATAACGAAATATCACATAAATGCTAATAACTTTTGAATAAATTAGACTATTAAAATTAAAATGGTCTCACTACATTCTGTTGTTCAAGCCGAGAGCGTTGATACAAATTATGCGAAAATTGGCCATACTTCCTGTCCGCCATTTTGCTTAATGTTGAAAACCTACTTTTTCGAACTCCTCCTAGACCGTTAGCCCAATTTTCACCAAATTTGACGTGAAACATCTTCAAACCATGCTGGCAAAAAGTTATGGATTTCGTGTCGATATACGTAACGGTTCTCATTTAGCGCATCAACGAATTTGCTGGAAGGGTGCCAAAGTGCATTTGAGGCTGTATCTCTGCAACACTTTGACATATTTGCACCAAACTTTGTATGTGTCATCGCCACCTCACACTGACCATGCCACATAAATTTGGTAACAGCGCCACCTATTGGTCAAGAGTAATAAACCATTCATTAACCATGAGTAATTACACTTTTTAAAATGCTAATAACTTTTTATTGCATTAGCCTATTTGAAGGAAACTGGGCTCAAAATATTCCCTGGCTTATGCCGATAACATAGATACCAAATATACCACGGTAAGCTGAACTTCCGGTCCGCCATTTTGATTTATGTTGAAAACATACTTTTTCGAACTCCTCATCAACCGTATGTCCGATTTTCACCAAATTCGAATCAAATGATCTTCAGACTATACTGATTCAAAGTTATGGATTTTGAGTCGATAGACAAAACCGTTTTCGCATACCACATCGACGAATTTGAGGCACAATGAGAAAATGACACTTGAGGCTGTATCCCTGGAATGCTTTGGCATATTGACACCAAACTTTGTGTGTGTCATTGAAAAGTCACACAGAGTACACCAAATTGATTTTATAACAGTGCCACCTATTGGTCAAGCTTGATAAGCCAAGTTATCATGCTACTAGAGGTGGTATTGTTTTTTTTGCCATTTCAAATACAATAATTCCAAAATTGCAGTTATTGCTCATTAATGTATTTGGTGTGATGCTTCATGCGATGCATAGCTCCTACATTTGCCGTTGGAATGCTTGGCCCCGTAATTGCTGCTTGCAGCTATATTTATTCTTCCTCTTCTTCTTCCACCCCAAGTCTATGGTAGCCCATAGAACCGATTGCGGGAAAGTTGTATAATTTGGCACACTAATAGAGGACTGTCTGAACATTAACCGTAGCAAATTTGAAGTCTCTAACTCAAACTCTCTAGCGCCACCAATTGTCTAAACTTTCAAAAACTTGATGCTAATAACTCTTGAACCGTAAGCCACAAAATGAAAATTCTTTTTTCCTGTGATTCCTTGGCTCATGCCGAGTCGAATGGACACCGAAATTCAAAAATCGCAAGGCTTAGTTTTTTCGCTATCGTCAATAGGAATTAATTACATTTTAAAGTATAGTAATATTATTTTACAATATTATTGCTTTTGCTGTTAAATGCAGTTAATGCAGGCTTGGTTAGCAGAAGATAATTATTTGAAAGTCATTAGCAATCTGTTGAAAACATTCTGAGTGATATACTATAGTATTATACTATTGCCATACACTTGCTTTTTAAATGAGAAACAGGTATGTCATCAGCTAGAGAGAAAAACACAGAAAAATCTGACTACACCCAAATGACACTCCGAAGCTCTTATTGTTAAAAATTAACACATTTAAATATGCATCTTATATTGTAATAATACTATTGTCCTGTTAAACTAATAGAATTGTGGTAATTAAAGTTCATGCTAAGTTTGAAAACATTAGTTATTAATGATGTTGATCTCTTTTGGTCATTAAGGCTGTATTTATTAGATCAAAATAAAGTAAAAGCTATAATATTATTACATATATTAAAGATATATATATATATATATATATATATATATATATATATATATATATTTATATATTAAAGTGTCATAAAATATATCACTTGATCTTACAGACATCATTACAATAATTTGATGCTCAAGAAACAATTCTGATTATTATAAATGTTGAAAAGAGTCGTGCTGCTTCATATTTTATTATTCAGAATTCTTTGATAAATAAAAAAGTTTAATAAACAGCATTTTTTTCCATTTACCAAATATATTTATTAAAATTGTTAAAGCATTTATTTAATAGAAATATTTGAAAAAAAAATGTCTTCATCTTTGTTTCAACAAAAATGTTAAGCAGTAAAAAAATGTTTTTAACATTGATAATAAATGGTAAATGTTAAGCAGTAAATCAGCCTATTAGAATGATTTCTGAAGCATCATGGATCACTGAAATTTCTTTTTGAAAACAAATGTTGCGTTTCCAAATGTAAATTAAAGCAACTGTGCCGCAGCTAGCATTTACAGTTAGTCGACTCTGAAAACATAGCACTATTATAGCAAACAAGAATCGCGTCAGACTATAGCCTGCATTTATATAATTACATTACAACCATTGTGTATTTCATTACAGTAGTAAGCAATCTCATATTCTCTGAAGTATTTATAAAAAAGTTACCTTCAGCGCTGATTCTGTCCTGTGGTGCTTTGAACCATTTCAACCTGCAGGTGGCGCCGCGAGCCGGTATAGTGCTCTCGGCACTCATTTCCCTCGTTTTATCCTTTTGACAGTTTCTTTAAAAGGCATTTGCGAGATTTCAATCATCATGCAGTAACCAATAACCAATTCCCAACCGTTTTACATTTAATTTCATTTAATACTTCTGTTGTTGTTACAACATTGTTTTACAACAAATTGATTTTGAAATCAAAAGATCAATGGCAAAACCACAGTAAATACAAACCTTTTTATAAATTATATAAAAAATAAATTTTTTGGAATTTATTGACATCAAGTAGTATTTTTTTATTAAAGAAATGTTAAAATAATTAAATCAGAATAATAAAGAACATACATACAATTTTATAATTAATCTGCAATGATTAATTTGGCATTAGGTAAAGTGTTTCTAAAAACAAAACAAATAAAAAAAGTTTTATATTTTTAAAACTTCACATTGTATAAACTGTAAGTTTATGTTTTAAAGTAAAATTATTAAATAATACAAAGTTTAAGGTACAAAACACCTGTATGCAGCCCTTCTTAAATGCTTTGCTCAAGCATATTGTAATATTTATGTCAGCTAGGGAAGCATAGGTTTGGTAAACACTTCTTTTATTAATCCAGTATATAGAAGATGAATGAAAGCCCAGGCAATAGAAACCAACCAACCAAACAAACAAAAAACCAACAAGAACTAAATAGCTTAGGAAAGCTAAGACACTAATATTGAACTGCAAAAAATAGTATAAATACACAGAAATAACCATAAATTAACCAAACACAGGTCAGCATAATGGATAACTGATTAAACAAATCTGAACACAGTATAAATACATATATAGGCACAAAAAAGAATCCAATAACAGTCCTACAGCAGAAACAGAACATTACAGTACCCTTCCAGAAGGCTATTACTGATGATTATGACTGATCTTTATTAACTATGATACTGCATTGTGGAACGTCAGACTGTGCAGACTCAGAAAGGCTGTATACCAAAATGAATGGAGGCAGGCGGATGAAGATCCACGGTGATGCAGCGGGACTGAAGGGCCAAGGTTGACGTAGATGATCTACAGACCAAGGTAGAGCCAGAGGGAGTGATGAAGATGCTGCAGCTGAAGACATGGAGTACAGCAGATCCAAATGATTGGAGAGTGCAGGCGAAGTCATTTGTTTTAAAGTAGAAGTTGTTGCATAATGTGTACTGCGCTATAGTCCAAAAACACAATACATATTTCTTTATTGCACATTTATACATTCTTAAGATAATTAAGAAATAATATGCATGTGCAAAACATTATTTTTCAGTAGCATACTTACAGCATATTTCTATAAAGATATCTTGCTTGGCAATACTGGAAGCTTCTTTGATCGAGCCGGAGAGATGGAGACCCACTGTAGAGCCTTAGATGATGCAAACCAGGACGTAGCTGGGTAGGTGGAAGACCAAGGCAAAATCAGGAAGGCTGAAGTTCAAGATATTGACAAAGTGCTTGAGAACCAGCGTAATGGTACTGGACTGTAGGGCCAAGGTGGAGAAGGAAAATCAGCAAACCGAGGTGTAGCCGGTGGGAATGATGAAAAAGCCGGAGCTGGTGGAATAGAGAACCTATGTGGAGCTGAAGAATTGGAGGGTGATATGATTTCATTTCCTCATAGTCTTAGTCAAAGTATTGTTGTTTATTGTATAGTTTTATGCAACAATTAAATCTATTCATGAATAATTTACATATAAATAACATTTATAAATAATATTTTAAAGTTTTTGTGAATAGTAAATATGCTTACATGCAGTCCTTGTGAAGATGTTTTTGTTGAGTAAGAAGGGAGGGATGTCTTCATGAAGCTAGATGACTGGAGATCTCTGTTGGAGTCTGGAGCAAAAAGAATGAATAATCAGGGTGATTCCATTGGACTTGAGGGACAAAGTGGAGATGGAAGATCTGTGGACAAAGTGGAGCCAGTGGGATTTTTAAATTATAAATAATAAAAACACACAGCAAGTCTTCATGAAGATGATATTTTTGTTCAGCAAGAGTTACCTTGATGGAGCCAAACAGATGAGGTGCCGTGGTGGAGCCAGAGAGACAGAAGACCAAGTCAGAGTCAGAAAGGCTGGGCACTAACATGGAGATAGAGGGCTAGAAAACAACAAGGATGCTGTTGAACCACAGGGCCAAGGTGGAGTCAGAAAATGTGCAGACCGATGTGGAGCCGATGGGAATGAGGATCATGGTGGAGCAAGAGAGATGAAGGATGTCAGTGGAACTGAAGGATCTGAGGCTGCAGTTATATCCATAGGCCTGGAAGTCTATTGTGAACCCAGTGGATGACAAACCAGGGTGGAGTCAGAAGGATGAGGGAGTCCGGTGAAACAGAGGCATGACTGGCCACAGTAGAGCCAGAGAAAGAAGAAGCCATGGTCGCCAATGACAATGAAACACAACTAAACATCTTAGCAAACTGAGACAATAGTAATAAACTAAAGAAACTAATGAGCTGGAATACACTGAGATAAAGATGAACTGAAATAAAGAATCTTGAACCACCAAGTTTTCAATCCAGCACTTGAACTTTGGTTATTATGCAAAACCACAACAATGGGAGTTGACATTATGTGGTTAGATA
This sequence comes from Carassius gibelio, assembly GCF_023724105.1. NCBI lineage: Eukaryota > Metazoa > Chordata > Actinopteri > Cypriniformes > Cyprinidae > Carassius > Carassius gibelio. The sequence goes on from NC_068374.1 coordinate 9,103,264, forward strand.
TAACTGTAATGTACACATAAAAAACCAAATGGCATATACAATTGTAAATGCAATATCATTTTTTTTTTAAACAGGAGAAGATCACTTAAGCAGACAAAGGATCAGATGCTTAAATATTTTTTACAAAGATTGAGAAGTTCAGTTTTCCGTAAACTCCAGATTTTGGGGCTTGAGAAAGATTTCTGCTGGGAAATGTGAAAGTAAATCCACACTTTTTAGGCATCTTACATTTTGTTTTTAAAATTTACTGAAATGTATAAATAAAATCAGCACTACATAAAATTAATAAAGACATTACATCATAGATAAATAAAACAGTGCTGTAAGTAGAACTACATAGCTGCAAAGTATTAAGCATTAAATGTTCTGTACAATGGCAATTTTGAATAAAGAAACCAGACTTTAGCAAATTCAGGAAAATCAAAGTATAATGTTCCTACTTTACAATACATTTATTTTTTATGTAAATTCATCTAAGAAAACATTAATTTTAAAAGATGGTTCTACTTACACACTGACATAATTTTCACCAAATGCAACTACTTTACAGCATGAATTTAGCTTGTGGGTCACCATATATATAAATATACTATATATATATATATATATATATATATATATATATATATATATAGTAGACTGTTATTTAAAACTGTCAAGTAAATAAATGTATTCAATTTGACCTACCTAAACCTAGAATCTGACGACCCAATATAATAGTCTGGTACCATTCAAATGTCAAGCTATGGCCATGCTATAAAGTCATTGCACTAATGGGTGTGGTTTTGCATAATAACCAAAACTTGCAGATTCAAGCTTTAAAAAAAAAAAAAGAAACAAAAATGAGACCTGGGTTGGCTGATTCAAAAAAAAAAAAAAAACGTAATCACACAAAATAAATAAGTCAATAAATAAAAAATAACAGTCAAAAGATGGGGGAAAATAAATAACCTACAGCATTATGTTATCGTTTACTGGTAAGAATAGAATAGAAAAATTACCCATTGTTAGGGTTTAACAACAAAAGTCACAAAAATAAAAATTGTGAAATGGACAATAATTCATTGCAGTTTTGGAACATTGGAAGTGCTGGACAGTTTTGATAATTGCCTTTAAGTGCAGACTTATAATTCATAATTAATTAGCTTGGTAAAGTCTGTATATATCTATTTCTATAAATATTATTTGCACTTATTAACATGATGTCATTCATCAATTTCAGCAACATTGGCAGTGGCAGGCGGAATCTTCACACACATATCCTCATACATGACTTTGATTACAACAGTGAAATGAGTATTTCCTGACGAAAATTTTGCCAGAAAGTTTGCACAACATTGACACTTATACCTTCCTTATTATGTTCCCTTTTCTATGGTTTGATTTTCAACATCACAACAGTGAAACAAGTATTGCCTCATGAAAACTATAGTACGTTTGCACAACAATGACACTTATACCTTCCATATCTTTCGTATAAACATGGTCTATTAATGTTCCCTTCTCTGTGGTTGGACTTTGAACGTGTTGATTGTATCCATGTTCTTCCATGAATTTCAGAACTGTAGATGAAGTAAAAATGTCTTCGTTAAAGTCTCCCATGATTATTTTCTGTCCCGGATGCTTTTCCATCTCTTCAATAACATGTATTAGCTGCTGTCGAAACATGTCAGTTTTATATGAACTGGGCCTATACAAAAGCGCAGCAGTCAAATTGACATGTGGAACTATAAAGTATAAACATTCTAAGTTCCAGCGCTCAGGAGTGAAAACATTACACTCGACTTTCTCAGAACAATACATTCCAACTCCACCACCTTTCTGATGTTTTAATTGGGTAAAAAGAGCTGTACTGTTGTCATAACACTTAGCTCTTGGGTTGTGCTTGAACACAAATTCTGGTATTTGTGGTTCCTGTGCTTTCTCGTCAGCATTTAGCCATGTTTCTGTCAAACAAATACAGTCAGTGTTCATCAGAACTGTATGCGCAAGAACATCTTGAAAGTGAGCTTTCAGACTTTGTACATTAAGCAGGGCTATTTTGAATGTACCATGGGACTCAGTGGAACTGTCCTTTTCCAACAGAAATTTTGTCATATCTTTCATAGCCAACTCAATTTTGTCATTACAAAATATAGCAGACTCTTTAAAGTCCTCAATGATTAATCCACTAAGAGATCTTACTCGGCTCAAAGCAACATATGCTTGCCCTGCTGTAAAGATTTTCTTAAGTGACACAACTGCTCTGTCTACTGTGAGTCCTTGCACTTTGTGAACTGTACATGCCCAAGCCAATCTGAAAGGAAACTGACGTCTTATACCACCATCGTTTGTGACATGGTCTTCTTGTACTTCAATAACTGTTGAATTTTGGGAAAATCTCTTTCTTGTTTTAGATCTTTGAATTTTACCAACGTTTGCATTATCAAACTCCACATGTATAGCTGATGGGAAATCATCATTATCATTTTGACTTTCACTTACGTGGACAACTGTACCAAACGCTCCATTGACAAGACCATCAGCAACATCAATATTTTTTTTTAACATAACCCTTGCTCCAATACCCAGCGAAACAGATTTAGACAAACACGAGTTGAAAACTTTACTATGAAATCCAACTTTACGTTCCATTCGTCCAGTTTTTGAGTTTTTGACATAATCTTGAGCATGTATACTGATTGCCTCTGGGCAACATTCATGTAGTCTTTCGATGTTATATTTATCAACTTCAGCATTTGTAGCAAATATGTGAATATCATTACACTTCTTCCCTGTTTCACATTTTTTCAACATAGCAATGTCATTAGACAAAAGGGATTCCCCTTTCTTGTGTACTCTCAGTCGATTTAACATTTCAGCAAAACTCGGATCTTGTTGTCTAACAACTTTAGTTAATTCTGTAACTTGAAAGTTATTCTCCCAGAGGTTCACTCCTTTTGTATCAGCATACAGAGCAGTTCCTTTTACTGGAGGAAGTTGATAGAAATCCCCAACACAAAGAATACTGACTTTTCCAAAGAGAGAGTAGTCACCAGTTTGTTTTATCTGTCGTAGTCTTCCATGAATGTATGACAAAAGACGATGGTCAACCATAGACACTTCATCAATAATCAAAATATGCAACGAACCCAATTTTGTACGTAATGAGTTTATTTTATTATCGCTAAGAGGTTGATATGGCAGTCTGACATTTGCACCAATTGCGAAATTATTATGAACAGTTCCGCCTCCGATTCCAAAGCTGGCAACACCCGTCGATGCGGTCAAAAGTACAGTAATATCATCAGGATTCTCAGAAAGCTGAGACAACAGTCTAGTAGATTCATATTGTATTGCTTTAATTAGATGACTTTTTCCTGTGCCTGCTCCACCAGTAAGAAATAATCGAAATGGTTCAGGATTTTGTCCAAGTATTTTCTGTAGACACCACTTCTGCACTTTGTAGAACACAGCAGATTGTTCCTCGTTTAACGACCTTAGTAAATGCAACGCCTCATCTCTAGGCATTGTAGTGTGATTCGTTTCAATGGTGCACACAGTTTGAGGGTTTGCTGTAAGATCTGGAATAAGTTCTTGACTGTCATCTTCATCAAGCAGTAGTTTATCCTTCATCAGGTCTATGCATTCATCACGCTGTTTCTCAGTTTCAGGACATATCTCAGCCCAGGCATCTTCTAAATCAAGATTTTGCTCCAAAAGCTGTTTAGCTTCATCTATTTTGTCACTTTCCTTTTCAAATAATGCTCTGTTGCCATCAACAACTGATTTCACTTGTTTCACTTCACAACCACTTTTTATGACACCAGTGTTGTAGAATTCCTCATATGTGGTATAGGTGCTCGGCTTCAGATCAGAGTCATCGTAATATGGTAAGAAAAGCTGCAACAATGAATGATAATATGTTTCTGTATCTTTAGTGGGTGAAAACCTTGGGTACCTTACTATGGCAGGTTCAGTTCGTGTCCTTCGTTTGATATGGCCATTGTTGTTATTCAGTTTAATTATTTCATTTTCTGCTGTTTTTTTTTTTGTGAGGAAACTTCTGATTTTGCCAGAACTCTGTACTCAGAACAAAAACTGGCGAGACATAGATTTTCTAGTGGTTCTTTCTCTGGTCTGTTCTTATATCTGTCAGTGATACTTGTCATCCAAAAATTATTATACCTTTATTTAACCAGGAGGTCCCATTGAGATTCAGAATCTCTTTTACAAGAGAGACCTGGCCAAGGTAGCAGCCAAATCACAACAAATGCATACATAACAAACACTAAAGTACATTTTAACAATAAAAGAAGTACAAAATATTAAAAATAAAAATATAAAACACAATGAGACTCTTAAGAAAAACAAGAACATGTCTCCATCACAACACTCTTTATAGTAGTTTTAAATTCATTTAAGGACATAAGGGTTTCTAACTTTAGCTCTTTTTGTAGATTATTCCACCCCCAAGGTGCTAAATAAGAAAAGGCAGTTTTTCCCAATTCGGTTATAACTCGTGGCACATTAAAAAGCAACCACTTTGAGGAGCGTAGCTGATAGGTACCAGAGCAAACAGAGAGGAGGTTACAGAGGTACAGTGGAAATTTGCCAAGTATAGCTTTATAAATAAAGATATACCAGTGCTGTTGTCTACGAATTTTAAGTGATGTCCAACCAACTAAATCATAAAGAATGCAGTGATGGGTAAGGGACTTTGTATTTGTTATGAATCGTAGTGATGCATGGTAAACTGAATCTACATGACGCAGGATGGAAAATGCAGCATGCATGTACAATATATCTCCATAATCAATTACAGGCAGAAAAGTAGCTTCCACAAGTTTCTTCCTAGCACTAAAAGTAAAGCAAGATTTGTTTCTGTAATAGAAGCCAAGCTTGACTTTAAGTTTCTTAACTAAAGCAGTAATATGTTCATTGAAGGAAAGCTTATCATCTATCCATATCCCCAAGTACTTATATGAAGACACTCTTTCAATTGATTTCCCATCTAATGACAAAATGCCACAATTGTCGAGTAGCTGTGCTCGAGCTTTTGAGAAGACCATAAACTTTGTTTTCTGTGTATTTAAAACCAATTTTAGACTCAATAATGTGTATTGCAATGCCTGAAATGCAGTCTGAAGTTCCTGCACTGCTACTGAAATGGTGGAAGCCTGGGTGTAAACCACTGTATCATCAGCGTATAAATGTAATTTGGCTTGAACATCTCTATCCAAATCATTTATAAAAATTGAAAACAAAATGGGTCCTAAGATTGATCCTTGAGGGACACCTTTAGTTATCTCAAGAAAATCAGATTTATAACCCTCAGCATAAACACATTGAATACGATCTACCAAATAATTCTGGAACCATGCAACAGCCTTCTCACTTAAACCAATTGAACGTAGTTTGGTCAATAACAATCCATGATCAACCGAATCAAATGCCTTAGAAAGATCAACAAATAATGCAGCAGAATGTTGCTTCTTATCTAAGGCCCCAATAATATCATTTGTCACTAATGTAGCAGCAGTGATAGTGCTATGGCCACTTCTGAACCCTGACTGAAAATTATTTAAAATATTTTTGTCAGTCAAATACTGTTTTAACTGTACATTCACAAATGATTCCAAGATCTTTGACAAAACAGAAAGTTTTGATATTGGACGGTAATTATTCAATTCTGATGGGTCTCCACCTTTATGTAAAGGGAGAACATAGGCTGCCTTCCAACTTTTAGGAATGGAGTTAGAAAGAAGACTCAAATTAAAAATATGCGCTATGGGCTCAGCAATAATATCAGCTGCCACTTTTAACAGAAAGGGATCCAGATTATCTGTACCTGCTGACTTTTTGTGATCAATGTCTCTGAGGGCTTTATGAACTTCTGAAACTGAAATCGGTTTAAAATTAAACAATTCCCGATTTACATTTTCAGATGCTGACATGGCTGGACATGGGACAGATTTATTTACGGTTTGATTAAATATGAATCCAGCCTGAATAAAGTGTTTATTAAACTGATTGACTATGACTGCTTTATCTTTTATTTCATCTGAACCAATAAGAATCTGATCTGGGAGGTTTGAGGTCACACGTGCACCCGATAAAGATTTAATTGATTTCCAAAACTTTAAAGGATTGTTTAAGTTTTCTGTGGTTGACTTCAAAAAAAACTCAGATTTGGACTTTCTAATCATCAAAGTACACTTGTTTCTTACAGTTCTAAATGCAGTCCAATCAGCAGAAGAGTCGGAAAATCTGGCTTGTGCCCACATTTTATTTCTCAAACAGATTAGCTCTGATAGGCTGTCTGAAAACCAATGATTGTCCTTACCACTGATCCTAAACTTTTTGATTGGTACATATTTATTTACAATGGAAATAAAATTTGAATGAAAAAAATCCCATGCCATTTCAGCATCCGAAAACAAAGACACCCTGCTGAGTTCACTATGATACAGATCATGCAGAAAAGCTTGTTGTTCAAAACTTTTGAAATGTCTTTTTAGGATCATGCGTGGTTTTAACTTAGGGATTTTTGTATTTCTTACACAAGCGACTGCACAATGGTCACTGACATCATTACAAAATACGGCAGTTGAGGTGTATTTATGAACTGAGTTTGTTACGATTAGATCTAGGAGAGTAGATTTTATTTCTGCTTTGGGATTTATTCTTGTCGGTTCATTAATAAGTTGCACTAAATTTAAGTCATTACATAAGTCTTTAAAACAATCAGAGTTCCCAGACAGCCAGTCCCAATTCATATCACCCATAAGAATAAATTCAGAGTCATTAATTTTATGTAATATTTCGGATATAGATTGGAAAGCATCCTTTGAAGCAGATGGAGGTCTATAGCACCCAACTACTGTAATATCAGCGTCTTTTGAAATATTCACTTTCACTGTCAGAATTTCAAACTGTTTAGCTTTAGTTAGTGACAGGGTTACCGAGCTTAAAAACTTGGATTTCACATATATGGCAACCCCACCTCCTTTGCCAACCCGATCAGTTCTATAAACTTTAAAACCTTCAATAGAAATAAATTCATCAGATACAGATTTTTTAAGCCAGGTTTCAGAGATAATAATGATATCAGCATTGGTTGTATTAGCCCAGATCCTAATCATATCCATTTTAGGGACTAGGCTTCTAACGTTTAAATGTATAAACCCAAGGCCATGTCTGCTTTTGAAATCTGAAGGAGTGGCTAAGGATTGCAAAGTATTAAGAAGACCAAGAACAGGACCAGGATTGGGCTGAACATTACCAGATAACATCAATAAAAGCATAATCAAACAACGTAGTTTTTGTTTAGCTGGGTAATATTTATCATTACCACTGTCCTCTATGAACTGAGAAAAAGAGTAATCTGAGACAGTAAAATGATCATTTAACAACAATAAGTTCTGGAGATACAGGGTGTTATTAATTTGTGAACAATTATTTCGGTAACACAGGTTGATTTTCTGGCTGTACATCTCATAATAACTTGTAGATGAAATTGAGAAATGACCGTAATTTAACTGTATCAGTATACTACTCATTTTGGGCATATTAAATTCATCTAGTATAGGGCTGGACTGTAAAAGTATGAAGAGTATAAAAAAATGCATGATGTCAAGTTACCAGGTTTAGTTGAAGACAGCCTTAACAGGGGTGAACAGTAGCTTGGAGTCAAAAAGTCAGGGCTATAGGATGGAGGCTAGCAGGGAAGCTTCCAAGTGATAGCTCGCAAGCAAGGCTAATAGTAGCAGGCTAGGAGTAGGGTTATCAGCAACAAAGCTAGCAGCAGGGCATCCAGGTGGTGGCTAGCTAGTGGGGCCAGCAACAAGGCATCCGAAAGGTGGCTAGCAAGTGGAGCTAGTAGCAGAATCCTGGTGGTAGCTAGCAAGGGCAGCTAGCAGCAAGGCATCCAGGTGGTAGCTACCAGCAACAGGCTAACAACAGAGCATCCAGGTGATGGCTAGCAGACAAAGCCACCAGCAGCAGGCTATGAAGCAAGGCCACCAACAGCAGGCTAGCAGCAGAGCTACCAGTAGCAGGGTAGCAGCAGGGCATCCAAGAACCGGCTAGCAAGCAAGCAGCAGTAATTCCAGCAGCAAGGTAGCAATAGATCATGCAGGTGGTAACTAGCTGCAGGGCTAGTTGCAGCAGGCTAACAAGCAGGGCTACCTGTAGCAGGCTGCTAGCAGGGCATCCAGGTGGTGGCTAGCAAACAGGGCTACCAGGTGGTCAATGTCCAGGTTTTAAGTTCAAAATTCAGCCTTATCCGCTATTAAAATAATCCCAGTATGGAAGAGAATGTCCTGTTTCTCAAGAGTATACTCATTTGAGTTTAAAAGACATAAAAAAGACATAAAACATCACAAAAAAAACTAAAACCTTGAGATCTCAAACACTGAGGTCAACACATAGGTGTGGCTCGGCTGCCATCTTGGATGGTTGTTCTTGGAATGTGATGATGAAATTGCTTTCATCATCACACTGGTCATTTTCCACTTTATTTTGAAGCACATGCAAAGGCAAACTCATCTTTACAGGATTTTGTCCTATTGGAATAAACTGTACTTTGCGGGAACATTCCTTCAAATGCATGCCTGTCAGCCTGTACACCGCCTCTTGAGCAGAAATTTCTCTGTTGTGCAGATACATGCTTCCCAACTGTTTTAATGATGCTTTAGCTTCAAGATTTCCATTCATTGCTTCATTTTGTGCACGCTGAAGCAGAAGTCCCATTTCTTGTTCTGCTTTTGTGATATAACTAAGTATATAGACCACTACAGAAAAGGCATCTGTGACATACTGAATGTCCATATTTCCTTGCCAAGCACGCAGCAAATCTCTGTTATATTGATTTACCTAAACATCTTTTGGGTTTCTTTTCAAGACAATGCTTTTCTTTTTGGAACATTCGTTGTATGCTTTTTCAAACATAGTTTGATTAATCCCAATAGATGAAAAAAAGGCATCAACAGAATCAAAATTCACATCAGAATTTAAAGCAGCTTTGACTTTCTTTATAATTTCACTGGCTGTGGTATCTTCACCCTTGCCTTTCGAGTCATCTGCATTTCTTTCTCTTGTAATGAAGGTCCGACTAGTTGGCGGTCTTGGAAAATTAAATCTACAAACTGTATTTTTCTTCCGGCATGTTTTTGAATGTCTTGTACTGTGCTTCTGAACACTGTTCACTGTCTCATAAAGTACAGTGTCATTTTCTGGTGGTGTCTCACAAGTGATGTACGTGTCAATAAAGTCAGCAACCAGAGCATCATTGTCTGCATCATGATCATTGAGCTTCGGAGCATCTTCCACCCAAAACAGACAGTGAACATGAGGAGAACCACGTTGTTGGAATTCAACACGATAAAAGTAGTCTTTTATCTTGCCAATAGGCTTGGCTGGTGACATTATGACATCTTTTAGAAAACAATGCCATCTGTGATCAAACATCCTCTCAGCAGTGACAGGATTTCGTCTTATGAGTCCACATTTTTCAGACCAGTCGAGCTCATCAACATTTATTTGTTTACCCTCTTGTTTAATGATGGTGTTGAGCATTTCAGGCCATCTCATATCAGCAGAACTGAAAAAGATGCAAAAAATGTCGGTATGCCTAGTTGTCTAATAAGAGCAAACAGATCTTTTTGCGTAGACATCCAATAGGGAGGCGTCCCTCTTACTGGTCTTAAGAACTTATATCCTTCATCATAATTGAGTATTCTTTGCAAAGAGTCTGAGTTTGTTAGCATATCTGGTGTGATCTTTAGACAGTTTTTCTCTGAACCTTTCCTCAGTGCAATTGAGACATTTGATATAATTTGATCAACTTCTGATATATATTGAGCATAAAAAAGAAAGTCTGTGCTCTGTGCAAAACGTCCATCTGCATTTAGTATTCTTGCTTTTAAGTATCGTGTCAATGTGATTTTTTCCTGTCTTTCATCATGAAATGTTGGAGCACCAGTAGGGTAGAGAACAGGGAAACACTTTGCCTCATTGGATTTATCAGACAGCAGCCTAATAGGACTGTTACCTTCAGCTGGAGCTACGTTTAGTACATCTTGAAAATGTTGATCAATTATTTCTGAACCAATGTCAACAGGTTGCAGTGATGTGTCTGACAAAAGACCACTTTGTTCTTTAATATATGTTATATCTTCCTCTGGATCATCTGCAGCTTCTTCCTCATCTTCATTTTTATCTGTTAAATCTTGTTTCTCCATTTCAAAATCATCAGCCTCATTCTCTACTTCATCGTCTGCATTTAAAGAGTTTACCCACTGCTCATTAAACTCCACATCATTATACCACTTATTATGTCTCACCAAATAAGACAGCGCATGTCTGACACGATCAGTGCTGACACATTTATATTCATAGTGGCCCTTATACGTTAATTTTCGTTTCAGTTTTATTCTTATCATGTGGTCATCACATTCATTACGTGGAAGAATATTTGAGACATCTGCGATATTAACAGGGACCGAGACAACCGGGCCGTGGCAGCCTTTCTGATTTCCACGAGGAAGACAAAGCAGCTTCATAAAAGGAATATTGCGTGCGATAAGATGTTCCTCCAACGAGTTTAGACCTTTTAGCTCTTTGGGAATGTCCACCAAATGCATGTTGTTTGCGGCACTCTCTTCAGGCAATTTTCCACCAAGAATTTTACGATGGCATGTGTAGCAAATCCACAATTTACGAGCTTCATTACCTGATAAATGGCATCTATTCTCACATTCATTATTGCATGTGTGTAAATACTTTTCTGTGATGCATCTTTCAGCCAAATCTGTGATTTGTTGACCTCTGATTTTATAGCAATCCCTTTTACATTCAATAACCTGTTTTCTAAACAACAAACGATGACAAACAGAGCAAACAAATTCTGGACCTGTACTGACTTCTTGATGGAACTGATTAATAGTGAAATCGATATCTTTCTGTCTTTCCCTCTGTTTTGCAGAAATTTCAGATCTTTTTTGTATGACACTCATTCGAAAGTTTGCATTGCCGTGATATTTCGTTTTAGAGTATTCACATACATTTGCTTTAAAGGTTGGGTTTTTGCAATATTTATTCTTTGATTTTTCACGTTTTGACTGCTGTACATTAGTATTTTTCTTATATTTATCTCGAAGATTATAAATTTTTTTCTGCTTAAAATCACTATCTTCACAGTATTTCTTTCTAATGTTCTCATTCTTTTTCTGCCGGTAATCGCTGTCTTCACAGTATTTCTTTCTAATGTTCTCAATCTTTTTATTCCTGTAATGACTGTCTTCACAGTATTTTGATCTTAAGCTGCCTATTTTTTTCTGTCTGAAGTCGGAGTCGGTGTGGTATCGGTCCCGTTGTCTTTTACTCTTAGAATAGTCTGCAGTGTCATCTAATTTTCTTTTTCGCAAATTGCGACTTTTGCTCTGATCATCCACTTCAGTATTGCATGCTTCTGCACAGACATTTTCTTGATTTTTATGTTTAACACACGTAACAACTTCATAGTGATTTCCATCGCAGTGCTTCAAATAGATTGCGTTATCTGTAAATAACTGTTCGGTAGGTATGTGTGTATTCCATCTGTCATCATTAAAGGTCATTACATTTATTTTTAAAAGGTCAGCTGCACAAAATATTTCAACATGACTGCCCCACGTTCCAGAAAAATACATTTTAGACCGAGTCACATAATCTTTCACTGATCTGTATTCTTCTGATAGATATCTCACGAATCTAGAACTGTTAGCTTCCAGATGTTTGACAAACTGCGCGTCTAATTGTCAGGTGTTTCTCTTGGTTTCCGCAAACAGCTTCGGCTATTGACCTAAACAAGCAATTACCATCTCCTTTAATACACTTTGTTTTGCACGGTACTCCTAAAGAAGAAGAATGTGTATCTAGAACACCAACGCTTTCATTAGTCAGTCGTAAACGTGCACACAGAGCGTCCTTATCTGCTTTATTTAATGGTTTGAAACTGAATTCAGCATTCACTGTATCTCCGATGATGATGACATCATCCAATGATAAATTCGCTTCCTGATCTGCAGAGTTTAAACTCAACTCGGTATTCACTGGGTCTGCAATAATGACATCATTCAACGTGCTAACATTTGCAAGTTTTGACTCAGTTTGCACTCGTCTCTTTTTCTTACTTGAATCCAAGTATGTCTGATCCAGTTTGTGCGCACTTGCTTGCTTTTCTCCACGTCTGCGTTTACCGTTGTCTTTGATACACTTACAGTGCTCCGCTGTGCTTGTAGCTAAATCATGCGCGACACCTACTTTCTCTTTTTGTTTACCATGTTCTCGCACACACTCGTGATCCTCCACTGTGCTTCTGGGTGAAACATGACTGGCACTGGCTTCCTGATCAGACTCAGAACTTGTCTCAATAGTTGTGGTCTTACCAATTACCGTTGCTTTCACAGACGTCACTTCAAAATCTGTTCCCTGGGCATTCAGTGACATGGCAAGATTAGTAACATGATCAAACAACATGTATATGTCATCACAATAGACTACAATGCTTCTTCCATTACCTTCAGGCATACCTTTACCATTACGTGAATGGGGATCGACTACAGCAAATGTTGACCCTGCCTTTATCACTGCACAGATGTACTCTTTAATGTTTAACAAACATGCACCACACTGAAGCAGAGCCCTCTGTAGAGCTTCTTCTATAGTCATGGACACATCTCGCAATGATTCATCATAAAAATCAACACCAAAAACACCTGAGAAAGATTCTCCATGCTTTATTAAAAATGTTGTGTTATCAAGTGTGTGTAGTCGTGGCAGTTCTGCAACAGAAATATGACCTAGCCCTGTTCGATTGTTGATCTGCCCCTGCAGTCGCATTGATGTGTACAGCTCATCTCCATGGAACAGCACAGCATTCAGGTCCTCTGTTGTCCACGTCAGCACATCCTTCAGCACACTCACCATGACTGCTGTGATACTGTTCACTGCACACTGACGGTTTCTGTTCCAGCCAAACCGAGCATCACCCTGATGGAAGGAACCACGTACGACTTTCTGAGGGAAATAATCAGAGTTGGTCACAAGTGAAGCTCTAGTAACATCACTCCAGCGTTTCTTAGAAGATTTCTCAGAAGAATTTTCACAAGTTTTGGGAGCCTTACGGCAGTAATTTGGACAAGTATTTGCATCAGAGGAATTTTCACAAGTTTTCTCAGAGGAATTTTCACAAGTTTTCTCAGAGGAATTTTCACAAGTTTTCTCAGGGGAATTTTCACAAGTTTTCTCAGGGGAATTTTCACAAGTATTTGCATCAGAGTTTTCAGTAGGTGCCTTTTTTGGTAGAGGACAGATATCCTCTACCAAGTCTATGAAGGAGCTGAGCGTGTGACGCTCAGCATTCCTCTTCTTGGCTGCCTGGGAGCGACGGAAACCCTTTCCACGTGGCATCTGCAATGACATAAAAACACAACAGAGAATATTATTATATTATTACACACCATTACTCTGTGTGTTGCATTGATGGCTACTATGAGACATATTGCAATAAGCTAAATTGATATTAAAATATCACATTAAAAACTGTGAAATGTGCTAAATTACATGCAATTAATTTTGTAAATGCAATGCATGTTGGAGAACATATTATTGTTACTACAAGTAAACCTATTTCTGTTTATGCTATTTTAACCAGTTGGCAATACAGTCTCTGAAGCATGACACAAACCTATTACTCACCAAAAAAAACAAAAAACAAAACCTGACACTTTCGTCAGGTAAACATGTCTAAACACTTGCTCATATATCTAATACAACACATAGGCTTAATTTCACAGAGAAGCCTTACAGTTTGCATTAACTGAAGTAAGGCCTAATCTAATTTTTATGTAGCTCACCAGATATTACGGTCTAAACTGCTTTCACTTAAAACCACTCGCACATAAATTTTACTATAGTACCAACTTAGCCCTTATCTTTGAAACAAAGCATAGCATAAAATATCTGACATGTTTCTATGCATTCTACACCAGAGAAATCAAGGTATGACATGATTAACACACAATACAATAACAGTGGTTAAAATGCTGATTTATATGGATTTAAATATTCTGGGAAACATTTGGAATCATGTAATCATGTATGTTAAAATCTACTGATTTAGGATATTTTAATCTAAAAATGATACATTTGTTTTTATTAATTTTTATATTTAACAATGAGAGATAAATAAATACAAAATAAACTAATTTTAACACACAAAATTCCATCCTACAAAACATACATTTCAACTTTGTGACAAGTTGCATTGACACTAAACAGTACACCGCATGTCAGATTTCACTTACCTCAGCACTGCTCCATTCATTCCCCATTTCACATAAAAGACAACAAACATAAATTAGTCAATACTGCTGCATTCCATCATAAATTGCAATCCATTATGTTACTTTTCACACATTGCAATATGTTAGACTGATATCAGATTATCATATTAAGATATAACATTAGATTAAAAGCTGTGATTTCTGTTGCTAAATGACATTAAATTAATTTTTCAAACATTGTATGGTAAAGAAAATGTATTACAGTTACTACAAACAAACCTATTTCTGAATATGCTATGTTAGCCACTTGATATTGTAGTGTTATGTCTGAAGCATTGCGCAAACATGTTATGCACAATAAATCACGATAACTAGACAGTAAGACTAACCATGTTAAACTAACAATCATTTGTTTTCTGTCAATAAATGTATCTAAATAGTTTTCTACCTGTATAATATATAGTTGTTTTTTTAGAAAGCTTACATTTTACCTTAATCTAACTAAAGCCTAACTTTTAAAATTTTCTACACTACTGTGCAAATCTTTTAGTCATATTATATGAGACATTTCAACTCAATCTGACCAATATTGTACGTACTTAGTCTGTTGCATGTATAATTTAACTTACCTCAGAACTGCTCCATTCGTTCCCCATTGCACATAAAAAGACAACAAACATAAATTAGCCAACAGTGCTACATTCCATTAAATCATTCAATTAAATACATCTCATATTCCCTTAACCAATCTAATTTAACTTCTATAATCTTTAGCATTTATTTTATCAAGCACATTCATAGTCATTGTCCAAAATCAGCCTCGTTTAATTAACAGGGACATTGTAACATATATCTGTGACATATTGTTTGAATAAACAAATACAGAATTACAAATAATATTATAAACTTTGCCGTAATGCAATACAAATTAATTGTACTTAAATTAAAATGCAGCATTGGAACAACCGCGATTACTTTATACTTTACAAACATCAAAAGTATCACCCGCAATGTGATAAATACATACAAATTTGCACGTATTACAAATAGCTAAATCTCACCAGTCCTCTATTGGTTTACAGCAGTGAAAACGAACCGTCCGGAAACAACTGACTAAACTGAACTGACTGTTCCTATTCTCTATTAGTAAACACGATGACGTTTTTCTGGCGGCGGAAAGATTCCTCTGACCGCTTCTCTAACGCTAGCTATAATTACAGATGATTAACGTTATATTAATCGTCAGTTTGTTGTTTACACACATGCACATAGACATTTCATGCACGTCATAGTCGTGAGATGTATAAAAAAATAGATGCATAACACAAACCATAATTCATAACAAAAACAATACTTTATTTATGCAAACGCGAGCAGTTTTGACGATAATTTCTGTCTAGTCTGCGCATTGTATAGCGTTTATCCACAGCTGTCGTCGGGGTTTTTGTCTGCCAGTGGCAGCACGTGTTAAAATATCACATTTGAGCCTGCACTACGTAGATTCTGGCACACAGCAACACAATAAAATAATATTTTAAGCTCCTCATGCAGTCGCATCTGTGCTACTTTGAATATGGCCGCCTCCACTTTTTCATTAGTTTAGCTCGACATAGTCATAATCAGCCATCCATACAATTAAACTAGCACAGGATTACAAAAAACAAGATTAATACTTTCAGTTAGTAATAAAATACATAACATTAGTTTCTGTACTTCGCCGAATCCGATCGGATACTTTCACTACGTCTGAAGTACATAACACACGCCACATAGGATAATTTTACGATAACACGTTTTTAATACAACGAGGCCATACAGCGATAGCTGCCTCAGAAACTGTACATCTCTTATTCAATAAAAAAAGAATGCCTAATTAACAAAAATAACCATACAAACGGACAAACAAACATCAAATTACTTAAAACATTAGCATTAATATTATGGATGACCAAAAATAAAGAACTAATTAACCAGATTAAAATCAAACCACGAGAGCACATTTCTTACCTTCGAAGGTACAACACAAAATGGCGGCCCCTAAAAGCGACGTCACTTCCTTCTTCTTCTTCTTCGTCTATGTATTTTAATGGCGGATGGCATACAGCTTGGTGGTGCATTACCGCCACCTATTTATTATTCGTTAATCAATTAAACGAATCTGTAGCGTCAATTTTATTGAATAACAGTTCTTATCGGTTGGTGACTCTTGTAATATGCGGAGAAAATAAACCTAATACAATCTACAATCTGTTTAAATCTAAATATTTTCTCGGATTTTTATGCAAAAATTTAGTTTTAATATGACATAAATACTTATCTGTAAAGAAATTTGTGGAATGTTTTTAGCTTTAGCGTTTTGACTTTGTTCAGTACGCCGAGTATGAATGCAATTTCCACAGATATTGCATAAATTATGTTTACATTAAAGCATGTAAATTATAGTTTGATATGACTTAATTAATTAAACTAGCCTTGGCAATAAATGAGATACAAGTAAAAGTTAATAGTTGCTTTCACAGAACTCGTTATTTAAACGATGTGCTGCAGACATCACAGTAACTCAACTCCCTCTACTGACTTTTCAGAAAATGCACTGCAAACCCATTACAACACACTCAAGTAGTCTAAATAAAACACACACACACACACACACACACACACATATACATTATATATATATATATATATATATATATATATATATATATATATATATATAATTTTTTTTTTTTTTTTTTTCTGGACATGATTTAAACTTGGTCAATCATGCACATTCCTTGTGTATACTTCTATGAATCATCTACACCATTTAGTCCACATCAGTGATTTCAGAAACATATAGGTATTTTATAAACATTAAAAATAGACGTGAGAAAATGGCTGTTAAGTATTGATTTTTTTTTTATTATATTTGTACTGATTATAATAATCATGGTTCTACATTACAATATAATTTCAAAACTTGGTGTTAGGTTGTTTAATGACACAATCATATAACAGAATTATGTGGGAAAAAAGCTACTTTACCCTTTCAACTTCCATTCCAAAAAAACAAACAAAAAAAAAAACCTGTCTTCGACAATTTATATAGCAGCATTTCAAGAAAAAAAAAAATCAACTGCTCTCATCCAAATGTAAACTCTACCATATTTAGTTGCCAGACTACTGGAACCTCAAATGCAACTGGGTTCTACAGTCTACAGTCAGTAAAAAATCTAAACTTAAATGCTGTTAGAAATGTTATAACAGGCCAGTATTACCTCGTATATCAATGAACCAAAGCAAAAATCATAATCAATACACACACACACATACAAAAAAAAAAGGATAACTAAGCACAAAATAATGGATTTGCCATAGCCATTCCTGTCCACAGACCTGAACCCTATATGGAAAACATAAGAAGAGAGTTCATCAACATGAAGCTGGGAATCTGAAGTGTCTGCAGTGATTCTGTAAAAGGGAATGTCCTCAGGTCTCTAACTGTCCCTAGGCATCCATGCAAAAGAAGACAAGTCAGTGTGTTCTATTGGTCATAAAACTGTCCAGGCCAACATCCCAATGCACCAATGTCTTCAACTGGGGATCTCATAAAACCTGCAATAAAAATAGTACAATTTAAATTCCATGGTACATAACCAATATAACAAAGCTGCCCAATCCTGTTTCTAAAGATCTACCTCCCAGTAGAGCCTATGTCTAACTCTAATTCAACACACTCCTGTATAATTATCAGCTGCTCCTAAAAATGTTTATTACCTGCTTTGAGTATGGAGCTGAACTTTGCAAGAAGGTATACCTATAAGATTAGGATTGGTAACACCTGCATGATATACTATCTCAACTGGTATCTGTTATTACAAAGTATTATTCCAAGTTTAATTTCACTTCAGCTTAAAAGAAAACAAATACAACGATGGACAACTAAAATCCATGTTTGTTACATAGGAACACCTTTCACTAATGTGCTATGAACTAGATTTGTCCACAAATTCCTCTGTGATAGTAAAAGAAAACACATTAATAACAATAAAATGGTATATCCCCATGCGGTTTTTTAATAATCTGACTATAGTACTTTTTAAAACGTATCATCTTTAAATTGGCTTAATAATAATAGCCTTTGCTATCTGGCAAGACCTTACGAGAAAGGCATAAAAGTAGCTTTTTATGTTAATTTACAGTCATTTACTTTGCTTACAACTGCTTATTTATTGTTTGAAATTTGAATTAAAACTTACAGAAACTGAAAGCTTACACTTTGTTTCGTATCACAAGCAGAGTTGCCATTTTTGCGTGAAATTTACACGGGCAACGTCAAAGCCTGAGACACAGCGTCAAAGCTTTTCTCTGGCAACCCTGTTTGATCAGATGACCAAATACAGTGCACACCTTATTAATAAAACACACATACAGACAACAGCCCAAAATATGAACATATTGCTACCTTAAAAAGCATTCGGGTAAACAACTTCTGGTTTATGGTATGTTCCGAAATGCATGATCAACTTGGATCACATGTGCATTAATAACAAATCACATTACAGCTTTGACGTCATTGAACTGCCGTAAGCTGAATTTGACCTGTCGCAAAGGTCGCAGAGTACATTGCAAATGTTAGAAACGGCAGATATCTGAAAGCGTGCAAGATGTTCAGCGTAAGACCCACACCGTTCAATATTTTAACCTCCGCTATGTTTTAGTTAGTTCATGAAACATAAAATAAGTATAATGTATATCTGTATACACATAAACCCAATAGGCCTTACACCTTCATGCTACTACTAGCCATGTAGCCAATCTTGATTTCTTTTTTTTTAAAAAATAATACTTTAATATACCAATTTCATTTTCAATTTATATTTTAAATTACGTCTACTTTAAGCGCTGTACCATACTTATTAACATATTAACTTACTGCAACGCTTAACTAATTTTGTATTTAAATTATATCTACCTATTAAAGTTACTATTAATATTTTATTTATACAATTCATAAACAACTGTCAGATTAAACTGAAAACGTATAAATCCACAGAATACAGAAATAACGTTAGATGAAACCTCATTTATTACAAACTTAAAATGAGTACTTATTGGCAGTTCACATACAGCTTTGGCACATGGAACATTCAATGAAAACCATTAACATCAGTCCGGTAGCGTTTCAAACAAAACAAATACTGAGAACAAAGACTAACACTAACAGTGCACTATGAAATAATTTGTACTAGAAACAGTAATTTTTTGTGCATATTACCAGTTGCCTCGCTGAACGTGCTAAACAAGAGCGGCAGCTTCCCAATCTTCCACAACTTGCGCAGCTTCACCATCCGTCACTGTGCTGCCGTCGTTAGCAGCGACCAAGGATTAGTCCACACGATTTTGTGAAAGGGGCTGAATTAACGAGGTAATTAAGGAATTGTTATTAACGCAGATTTCTACCTCTGGCAAATTAAGGAAATGCTCCTCAATGGTTTCCACGTCATTTTCTGAATAGGCGACGCGGTATCTGGCCAGGTAAGCGTTGATGCAGGAATCGGTCACCGTCAGCGAATGTTCCTGCTGGTCAGCGGTGAGAACTATCGTTCCTCCGTATGTTAAGCCGTAGACCGATGACCGCTGCAGCAGGTTGCAGGCATCACACCTGTGAGTAATGAAGTTGGCAGAAATTTGATTTTGAAGACCGTGGCACCTCGGACAACGATGTCTGGCTCGGATTTGAACCCCGGAGACCACACCGCGCAAAGACGTAGAAGCAGCGCCGTCATCGGGATCATCCCTGCCCTCATCAGGTACGTCCAGTTGGGTTATCTCCACGACTCGAGTAGATGGAGTTGTGGTTAAACGAATAACCCCTTGCATCTCTCTCGTTGCCAGGTTGGAAAAGCAGTAGGATTTGGAGACGTCGACCTGGGATATTAGGCTATCCCACAAGGTAAGCTTGATTTCCCCCGTAGTGTCAGCGACCCATATCTCCTTCAGCTCACATTCCTCCCGGTTAACCAAGACGATTTTACTAAGTGCAGCACGGGACAGGACCTTAGCTTCCAGCTCGCCTACCTGTAAGCATAAAAATTATAATTTAGCTGCTGAGTAGATCTAATAGCCTAACGTAGACTTTTTTTTTAATATAAGATATGCTATAGTGTACTCACATTTTGTCTCGGTCCTAGCGCTTTGACGGCCGCTACATCCATCCTCCTGCTGCCCGAAGGTGCTATCCGGGAGAACGGTACGGTCACTACGTCAAGGCTTGTTGTTTTAGAACAGATCACGTCGAATCCGTCTGGATCGGAGAAACCTGCAGGACGAAATATCTGGTTAAGTTTATAATTAAATTGAATAACTTGAACATCCAAATTGAAAAGCACCATCATTTTTACTGTGCATTAGAGTCTACTTTTACACATTTTCGTAAAGTCTAAACTTTAACACTTTAACTGTACACAACAATTATAAAATAGATACGAAAAAATCCTTAATACAGTAGTCAATAATGTGTTTTTTTCTTTAGACATGTTCTAGGCTGTGACACTTACTGAGGCTGCGGCGAACATTCTTCAGCTTCACTGCCGTCCCGTTCTTAGAGGCTTGCGAAAACGCGGTTAATTTCTCCAATGAAAAACTAACAACTCTGTATCATAGCAGTAAAATACTTGCTGTTTTTTTTTGAGCTTTTTGCTGGAGACACGCTATGAAGATAGCCTTCTACGGCAGAATCCTCCACTTTGCGCACTTTTGCGGGGCTGGCCATGGTCAACTTGCTTCTCCGGCGTCCGTGGAGCAATGGTAAGAAATCCGGAGCCGACGACGTGTATATGACCATGTATTATTACTAAATTACTTTGAACTTGCATGATATCAAAGCAATGTTTTTATTTTACCTAAATAACAAAGCTCCGACCAAGACCCAAACATCGTCTTAGCTCTGACACCTGTGAATGTTGAAGTATTTGGCATTAAATGTAGGCTCTTATTGCAGAACGTGCAGACTTGTTATGTCTAGTTCCAGTCGCTTTGATGTCAGATTTTAAACCTATATAGCCTAACGTTAGATTTGAGGCCTGTGTTAAAGAAATAATCTGCCCTTTCAAAATTGCAAACTTTTATAGGCTAAGTGTCTAATAAATTGCAATTACAAATCTAATGCTTAAATGTGTAATAGGCTACGTACAAAATAAATAGCTTAAATTGCTTTGTCAAATGTCTATTTAGGCGACATGCTAAAATCATTCTCTGCAAGAAAATAGAAAATCAAATTTAATAATAATAATAATAATTAAAAAAAAATACATTTAGGGGTATAAAATTAACATTATTCGATAATCATAGCCTCCGTGTCTGCGCCGAATGACAAGTGTTTCCGCTGATTGATCTACCGAACATCAAAACGTGCCGGCATCAATTGTTTTTCATTACACGCAACACAATAGTTACCCGCTTTCAGCTGTTTACGGATTTTTAAATGTTAAACTGTCTGCTTCTCATGAACCAATCTCATAGTCGCCGTTGAAAACACGCGTGCAAAGCCAGTGATTTTCAATTCTGTTTCTCGAGTCCCACTGCTCTGCACATTTTGCATGTCTCCCTTATCTGAGGTAGGCGCTAAACATTTGAGTCCATGGAGCTCTTTCCTAGTTAGCTGATGATCTGAATCAGGTGTGTGAATTATTGACGCATACAAAATGTGCAGAGCTGTTGTTGTCCCCAGCAACAACTTTGAAAACCACTGTACAAATCCAAAACGCGCTTATTACATTTATTTACATTTTACATTAAATGCAATAGTCGTCCATTAATTCCAGTGAGTGTAGGAATTGCACAGAACTTAATCTTAACCCTTAAACTTTTTTTTCTTTTTTTATTAACGCTGTCAAATAACAAAAGTAATTAAAAGAGAAAATGAAATGAATTTGTTGTTTTTAATAAAGTGTTTTTTTATTTTTTTATTTATTTATTTTTTATTATTATTATTTGACGTCATAGTGCTTGACAGTAGGGTTCATTGAAATCTGCTTAAAACTGATAATCGGTGATCCCCGCGAAATTCATACTGGTTAGAAAAGTGTCCGAGTTATGTCCGTCTCGCTCTGATTTCATGCTGACAGTGACATGTGCCAAAACACTCTCGCAACCTCGAAGCGGCTGTGTCGGATTGTGCAGTCCAGCGCGGTTGCTCTCCACCGACTGCGCTGATCAAAACCGTAATGAGGAACAATTGACTGACAGCACAGTTTCATCTTTATTGGTTAAGACAACCATGACAGCGCGATCTCTTCTAAAATATTTAATGTATCTGATATTATGCTAATATACGCTATTTAATCTATGTATTTAAATTATGCAGAGATGTTCCCAGACAGTGTAGTCTTTATATAATTGATCTCTTATTTCTATACAAATCTAAAATACCCTACATATTTTTATTAAAGTAAAATGTATGATTAAATATGCATAAATCTGTAAGAATAATCAGCTTATGTTATAGTTCAAAATTAATTTACAAATAATAATGTAAATCTTATGAATTGATTGTGCAAATTGTATTAAAGACTAAACAACTAAAAAGTCTGTACCTTTTTTTTTGTACACTATTTCTAAAATACTTTTAGTAAGAAGAGATTGCACAGACATAAATTTAATATTTATAAAACTATTTTTTTAAAGACATCAAACCTTTTAAAATATAAAGTGTGTGTGTGTGTGTATATATATATATATATATATATATATATATATATATATATATATATATATATATTTCTTGCAGGCTGCGTTGTCAAATGAATCCTGTCAAACCTAAAACTTTTATAGTCAAGCTGCAAAAATGAAAAACAGTGTGTACACACACACACACACAAAATATATAATATATTGTCTTTGTTTTATAGATGCACCAATGAAGAGGACACACTGCTGCGAAGGCTCTGCTAATTTCTGAAATAGACTCTCACTGCAGACCACAACATCCAGGGGGCGTTGTTAGATCCAGATCCAACCAATCCCTCGTTATATTTACCTAAACCTACTCCTAATCCCTAAACTCACCCTTCACTCCTAAACCCACCCTTCTCCAGTCCCTTCTCCACTCCTAAACCCACCCATCTCCACTCCTAAACCCAACCATCTCCACTCCTAAACCCACCCATCTCCACTCCTAAACCCAACCATCTCCACTCCTAAACCCACCCATCTCCACTTCTAAACCCACCCTTCTCCAGTCCCTTCTCCACTCCTAAACCCACCCTTCTCCAGTCCCTTCTCCACTCCTAAACCCACCCATCTCCACTCCTAAACCCACCCTTCTCCAGTCCCTTCTCCACTCCTAAACCCACCCTTCTCCACTCCATACAACCACACCCCTTTTATGTTGTGGTCTGCAGCAAGTCTTACTTGGATATTTCAGAACTTATCAGAGCTGACTGCTGCAGAAAGTCTCTGACCGATGGGTGGTCTCACCATCTGTCTGTAAGTTACAACTTGCAAAATACTAAATATTATTTGCACCATTACATTACATAAGGTTATAATGAGAGACTGAATTTCATAACATTTAAACAACTTTTGGTATTGTATTTTAAGACCGCTACTGGATCATGTTATTCAACTTCCCTTTACTTCACAGACAGCTTATGTCCCACCAGCTATCTTCTGAACAAATGCTATCATTCAGCCATCAGATGGCACTTGCAATCATATGACATTCACAATATGTTTTTCTTTGCAGCATCTGCAGTCAAAGAAAAGAGTCCCATGGAGCCAGCTGTGGTTCAAAAACCATCCTTGAGGTATTTTTATATTTCAGTTTGACATCTAAATACCCACATCTTCAATATTAAGCATCTTGTATTCTGCCTTCTTTCCTGTATGTTTTTTTTTTACACTTCCAGGATTTGTGGAATATACAGTATTTTGTATTTGTATGTCAATGTGTTTGTAAATATCGTAAATATTTTAAATATATTGTAAATATCATTTATTATGTAAATTGTTTTAATTCTCAAAGTTGATATCATTTTAAAACCATTTTTGTACATCAAGCTGTTGTTGGTAAATCATTTTTCTCCCCACAAAACAGTCCTGCATACTATGTATGAATACAATAACAATATCCAAAATGTAATTGTTTTTATTTATTATTCTTATAAATTGTTGTGATATTAACACAATACATTTAACATCTATAAAATTACACTCTTCTCCTATAGTAATGCCTGCATAATATTCCGGTCCATACGTACAGTGTCTTAAACACAACTAAATTACAAATAAGTTTCATTATCACACAGATGAAGCTATCCCTCAATTTATGACAAGGCTCCTTATGATCCAGCACATATAAAATTAGGAAAGTAGATCTTACATGAAAATGTATTCCTATACAAAACAAAGAGTTAAACAATACTGTACATAAAATATAAGAACAACATATGGGCAAAATGTATACATTCACAGAATTTTTGAAGAAAATGTGAACAATTGTCCAAGGTGAGACAAACATGGTACAAATAGGGTGTCAATATCCAGTAAAACACTTCAGAAGAATGGAGCAAACATGTCACAAATTTCTTTGCAATTAATTATTTTACATTTTTTGATTAACTGATGTTTATTCAAATTATCACCAGCAGACATACCTAATAAATCAACCAGGGGGTGGGTGTGTGTGTGTGTGTGTGTGTGCGTGCGTGCATGCCCACACATTTTGTTTTATATAGATATTTAAAATAAATGATAGGTGATACACAACTTGCAACAAGACTTCTTTTCTTAAATTTCTATGTCATTTTTTTTTCAGGTTTCATTGCAATCATAATCTGGCATAATAGTAAACATTATATATGTATGAATAAATTGTTAAACTTCCACTCAATGTGATCTTAAATGCTTGAACAGTAATATTAAATAATAGTAATATACATTTTTGTAGATGAATCCATCATCGAGACAATGAACTGTAATGTTTTAGTCTTTAGTGAGCCCATTAGTGGTCTTCCGGTGACATCTAGTGGTCGTAAATGCAATTTATCATACAACACTGTCTCTTTAACCTTTATAACTGTTATATGTTGTTGTTTTTTGCCCAATTTGTCTTAAATTGTGTATGCTTCTTTGGAATGAAATTATGCATAATTTTACTATCTAGATAATAGTACTGCACTGATTTTAAATAACCTAGATATGGCTGACAGTAAAAGAATAGAACAGGATTACAGACACACACAAACATGAAATGTTTAAACTAGTATATTAATACTCAATAAGCATGCTTAAACCCACACACAGATGCACACATTTTGTTATATATATATATATATATATATATATATATATATATATATATATATATATATATAGATAGATAGATAGATAGATAGATATTTGAAATAAATGATGGGTGATAAAACCTATTGCAAGTCTTCTGTTTTTATGGGCTTCTATGTCATTTTTCAGGTTACATTGCAAAAATAATCTGGCATAATAATAAACATTAGATATATCTGTATGAATAAATTTGTAAACTTTGACTCAGTGTGATTTTAAATGTTTGAACAGTAATATTAAATAATAGTTATATACATATTTCAAGATAAATCCACAGCAAATCCATAAACTGTAATGTTTTAGTCTTAAGTGAGCCCATTAGTGGTCTTCCACTGCCATCTAGTGGTTATAATTGCAAGTTTTTATTCAACACTGTGCTTTATAAATATTAGTGTTCTTTTTTACCTAATCTCTCTTAAATTTTGCATGATTGTTTAGAAAAAATACAGATCTAATGCATGTGTGATTATATTACCCCTTTTATTTTTTTGCAGTTCATTCACAACAGCCATTCACAACAGAAATCTTTTGTTTTTTAGGCCATTTTAACTGTTATAGCACCAGCTATTTTCTGATCTTAATGAAACTTTGCATGCTTGGTGGGTCATCTTTCACATGTTATAACCAAGTTTCATAAAGTTTTGAGTTTTTGTTTCAGTTTTATAGGCTTTAGGTTACATGTGGCCACGGCCCTTTCCTAAATGACCTCTTATAGCTAACCAAAGGACAAAATGCAACATATTTTTGAAAATTATTGATCTAGAGAGTCCAGAGAATATTATTGCAGTGGTTTGATCAAGACTGAACAAAAAACCAGGTGACCCAAAACATTCAAATTCGTGGACCAATTTTACGAAAAAGGCTATAACTCGGGAACAAAATGAGATATCTTCACCAAACTCAGGACTCATATGCATGAACAAAAACTTTAGTCAAATTATAATTTTTTTTCCATATCTGCCACTTAGTGGCGCTACAGGATTAAAAAAAATCAAATGGCTATAACTAAGCAACCGTTGATCCAATCAACTTGAAAATTGATATGGCCCAATGTGGCACAAGTGCTCTATGAGGAATTTCACTTATCTTAAAAAACATGGCCGCCATTGGCCAAACAACTTTAAGCACCTATTTGACAAGGTTAATGGAAGTCGATCGGAACGAAACTCGGTGGGCATGTTCGACTCATTGCCCTAAAGGTCTGTAAGTATTTTGAAAGAAATTGCCCACAACATTGTCACCTCCCACAGAACACAACAAACCAATTTGATTACAGCGCCAACTATTTTCCAAAAATGATAATGCATCATTTTACTGGAGTTTTACTGGCTGTTTCAATTACACTCTTCCAATAATTGCTTTTCTTACTCGTTGCATTTGGACTGATGCTCCATGCCATGCTTAGCTCCTCGCTGTGGAACTTTTATTAACGATTTTCAGCCATTTCAATTACAATCATGCAATTATTAATTTCATTATTCATTGTTGCATTTGGTCTGATGCTACATATGCTTAGCTCCTGATGTTGCCGCTGGAATGCTTGGCCCGTGATTGCTGCTTTCAGCTATATTTAGGGGCCAAGCACCGAAGGTGCGAGGCACCTATTGTTTTTGTTGGCGTTCTTATTAGGGGCCAAGCACCGAAGGTGCGAGGCACCTATTGTTTTTGTTGGCGTTCTTATTATTAGGGGCCAAGCACCGAAGGTGCGAGGCACCTATTGTTTCCGTTGGCGTTATTAGGGGCCAAGCACCGAAGGTGCGAAGGCACCTATTGTGTTTGTTGGCGTTATTATTAGGGGCCAAGCACCGAAGGTGCGAGGCACCTATTGTTTCTGTTGGTGTTATTATTATTCTGCTTCTTCTTCTTCTTCTTCTTCTTCTTCTTCTTCTTCTTCTTCCGCCGCAAGTCTATGGCAGCCCATAGAACCGATTGCGGGAAAGTTGTATAATTTGGCACACTGATAGAGGACAGTCCCAACATTAACTATAGCAAATTTGAAGTCTCTATCTCCTACTCTCTAGCGCCACCACTTGTCCAAACTTTCAATGTTTGTATGCTAATAACTTTTGAACCGTAAGCCAGAACATGGAAATTCTTTTTTCCTCTGAATCCTTGGCTCATGCCAAGTCGAATGAACCCCAAAATTCAAAAATCGCAAGGTTTAGTTTTTTCGCTATTTTCAATTATTCAAAAAACCTACTTTTTCGAACTCGTCCTAGACGGTTAGTCCGATTGCCACGAAAATTGGCTCAGATCATCTTCAGACCATGCTGGCAAAAAGTAATGGAATTCAAGTTGATTCGTCCAACTGTTGTCGAATGACACGTAAACAAATTTGACGAAAAGCACGCAAACATGCACGTGAGGCTATATCCCCGCTACGGTTTGTCATATTGCGACCAAACTTGGCGTGTGTTATAACAAGCATGAACTGAGACTACCTGCAGTGTTTCGACACAGCGCCACCTAGTGGTCAGGAGATATGAAAAATGCATATTTTGGCTTATAACTACTGAATGGTTTGGCCAAAAATCACACAACTGGTCTCTTTAGATTCAGTGAGTCATGTCGAGTCAAATGATATCCAATTTTCCTGTGTCGGCCATTTTAGGCGTCGGCCATTTTGAATTATGATTTAAAATGCTGTATTTTTTGAACGCAGCATCGTATCGTTTCGCAAATAATTACAAAAATATTCGGCTCCATGCCCTGAAGGTACTCAAAAAGTTTGGTGGCAGCGCCACCTTGTGGCCAATAGTTATAACGAAATATCACATAAATGCTAATAACTTTTGAATAAATTAGTCTATTAAAATTAAAATGGTCTCGCTATATTCTGTGGGTCATGCCGAGAGTATTGATACCAATAATGTGGAAATTGGCCTTACTTCCTGTCCGCCATTTTGCTTAATGTTGAAAACCTACTTTTTCGAACTCCTCCTAGACCGTTAGCCCAATTTTCACCAAATTTGACGTGAATCATCTTCAGACCATGCTGGCAAAAAGTTATGGATTTTGTGTCGATATACGTAACGGTTCTCATTTAGCGCATCAACGAATTTGCTGGAAGGGTGCCAAAATGCATTTGAGGCTGTATCTCTGCAACACTTTGACATATTTGCACCAAACTTTGTATGTGTCATCGCCACCTCACACTGACCATGCCACATAAATTTGGTAACAGCGCCACCTATTGGTCAAGAGTAATAAACCATTCATTAACCATGAGTAATTACACTTTTTAAAATGCTAATAACTTTTTATTGCATTAGCCTATTTGAAGGAAACTGGGCTCAAAATATTCCCTGGCTTATGCCGATAACATAGATACCAAATATACCACAGTAAGCTGAACTTCCGGTCCGCCATTTTGATTTATGTTGAAAACATACTTTTTCGAACTCCTCATCAACCGTATGTCCGATTTTCACCAAATTCGAATCAAATGATCTTCAGACTATACTGATTCAAAGTTATGGATTTTGAGTCGATAGACAAAACCGTTTTCGCATACCACATCGACGAATTTGAGGCACAATGAGAAAATGACACTTGAGGCTGTATCACTGGAATGCTTTGGCATATTGACACCAAACTTTGTGTGTGTCATTGAAAAGTCACACAGAGTACACCAAATTGATTTTATAACAGTGTCACCTATTGGTCAAGCTTGATAAGCCAAGTAATCATGCTACTAGAGGTGGTATTGGTCTTTTTTTTTTGCCATTTCAAATACAATAATTCCAAAATTGCAGTTATTGCTCATTAATGTATTTGGTGTGATGCTTCATGCGATGCTTAGCTCCTACATTTGCCGTTGGAATGCTTGGCCCCGTAATTGCTGCTTGCAGCTATATTTATTAGGGGCCAAGCACCGAAGGTGCGAAGGCACCTATTGTGTTTGTTGGCGTTATTATTCTTCCTCTTCTTCTTCCACCCCAAGTCTATGGTAGCCCATAGAACCGATTGCGGGAAAGTTGTATAATTTTGCACACTAATAGAGGACTGTCTGAACATTAACCGTAGCAAATTTGAAGTCTCTAACTCAAACTCTCTAGCGCCACCAATTGTCTAAACTTTCAAAAACTTGATGCTAATAACTCTTGAACCGTAAGCCACAAAATGAAAATTCTTTTTTCCTGTGATTCCTTGGCTCATGCCGAGTCGAATGGACACCGAAATTCAAAAATCGCAAGGTTTAGTTTTTTCGCTATCGTCAATTGTTCGTAAAACCTACTTTTTCGAACTCGTCCTAGGCCGTTGCACCGATTGTCACGAAAATTGAACCAGATAATCTTCAGACCATGCTGGCAAAAAGTTATGGAATTCAAGTTGATTTCTCAAACCGTTTCCGAATAGCTCATGAACGAATTCTTCAAAAAGCACGCAAACGTGAACGTGAGGCTATATCTCCGCAACGGTTTGGCCTATTGAGACCAATCTTGGTGGGTCTTATAACAACCATTCCCTGGGACTACCTGCAGTGTTTCGGCGCTGAGCCCCCTAGTGGTCAGGAGATATGAAAAATGCATGTTTTTGCTCATAACTTCTGAACGGTTTTGCCAAAAATCACAAAAGTGGTGTCTTTAGATTCAGTGTATCATTCCGAGTCGAATGATACTGAATTTTCCCAATTCGGCCATTTTGGGCGTCGGCCATTTTGAATTTAGTTGTAAATTGCTGTATCTTAAGAATGAAGTTCCGTATCGTTTCGCAAATAATTACAAAAATGTCCGGCTCCATGCCCTGAATGTACACAAAAAAATTGGGGGCAGCGCCACCTTGTGGTCAATAGTTATAACGATTTTTCGAAAAATGCGAATAACTTTTGCATACATTAGCCTATTGTAACAAAACTGATGTTGATAGATTCCTTGGGTCATGCCGAGAACACTGATACCCCATTTGTCAATTTTGGCAAAATTTCCTGTCCGCCATTTTGATTCATGTTGAAAACCTACTTTTTCGAACTCCTCCTAGACCGTTGCTCAGATTTTCACCAAATTTGATTTGGATCATCTTCAGACCATGCTGGCAAAAAGTTATGGAATTTGTGTCGATACACGTAACCGTTTTCAATTAGCGTACCAACGAATTTGCTGGAAAGATGCCAAACTGCATCTGAGGCTGTATCTCTGCAAAGGTTGGAGATATTTACACAAAACTTAATATGTGACATTGTCACATCACATTGACCACGCCACATCATTTTGGTCACAGCGCCACCTATTGGTCAAGAGTAATAAACCAATCAATAACCGCTAATTATTACATTTCCAATAATGCTAATAACTTTTGATTGCATTAGCCTATTATCATGAAACATGTCTCAAAATGTTCCTTGGGACATGCCGACAACATACATACCAATTATGTCATATTAAGCAAAACTTCCTGTCCGCCATTTTGATTCATGTTGAAAACCTTTTTTTTTAAACTCATCCTCAACCGTTTGTCTGATTTTCACCAAAATTGAATCAGATCATCTTCAGACCGTGCTGACAAAAAGTTATGGATTTCGTGTCAATAGACGAAACCGTTTTTGTACAGCGCTGCTTCAGATGTCAGGCATCTTCACAAAATGAGTCTGAGGCTATATCTCTGCAAAGCTTTGTTGTAATTAAGCCAAACTTGTGTGTGCCATTGTCTAACATGGAGAATAGGCTCACAGACACTCACACACAGAAATGAAATGGTTCAACTATTATATGAATAATCAATAAGCATGATTACACACACACACACACACACAGAGAGAGAAGTACATGCCCACACATTTTGTTGTATGTAGATATTTGAAATAAATTATAGGTGACACACAACTCACAGAAAGACTTCTTTTCTTACATTTCTATGTCAGGTTTCATTGCATTCATATTCTGACATAATAGTAAACATTTGATATACATGTATGAATAAATTGTTGAACTTTCACTCAATGTGATCTTAAATGCTTGAACAGTAATATTAAATAATAGTAATATATATTTTTCAAGATGAATCAATCATCGAGACAATGAACTGTAATGTTTTAGTCTTTAGTGAGCCCATTAGTGGTCTTCCAGTGACATCTAGTGGTCGTAAATGCAATTTATCATACAACACTGTCTCTTTAACCTTTATAACTGTTATGTTGTTGTCTTAATTTCATTCCAAAGAAGCATACGCAATTTATGTATAATTTCACAGTCTAGATAATAGTACTGCACTGATTTTAAATAACCTAGATATGGCTGACAGTAAAAGAATAGAACAGAATTACAGACACACACAAACCTGAAATGTTTAAACTATTATATTAATACTCAATAAGCATGCTTAAACCCACACACAGATGCACACATTTTGTTATATATATAGATAATTAAAATAAATGATGGGTGATAAAACCTATTGCAAGTCTTCTGTTTTTATGGGCTTCTATGTCATTTTTCAGGTTTCATTGCAATCATAATCTGGCATAATTATAAACATTAGATATATCTGTATGAATAAATTGGTAAACTTTGACTCAATGTGATCTGAAATGCTTGAACAGTAATATTAAATAATAGTAATATACATTTTTTCTAGATGAATCCCTCAACAAGCCCATAAACTGTAATGTTTTAGTCTTTAGTGAGCTCATTAGTGGTCTTCCGGTGACATCTAGTGGTTATAATTGCAATTTTTTATTCAACACTGGGTTTTGAAGCTTTATAAATATTACAGTGTTCTTTTTTACCTAATCTCTGTTAAATTTTGCATGATTGTTTAGAAAAAATACAGATCTAATGCATGTGTGATTATATTACCCCTTTTTTTTTGCAGTTTAATGCCATTCACAACAGAAATCTTTTGTTTTTTAGGCCTGTTTAAATGTTATCTAACCAAAGGACAAAATACAACATATTTTTTCAAAGTTATTGATCTAGAGAGTCCTGAGAATATTACTGCAGTGGTTTGATCAAGACTGAACAAAAAACCAGGTGACCCAAAACATTCAAATTCGTGGACCAATTTTATGAAAAAGGCTATAACTCGGGAACAAAATGAGATATCTTCACCAAACTCAGAACTCATATGCATGAACAAAAACTTTAGTAAAATTATTTTTTTTCCATATCTGCCACTTGGTGGCACTACAGGATGAAAAAAACCTAAAATGGCTATAACTAAGCAACCGCTGATCCAATCAACTTGAAAATTGGTATGGCCCAATGTGGCATAAGTGCTCTATGAGAAATTTCACTTATCTTAAAAAACATGGCCGCCATTGGCCAAACAACTTTAAGCACCTATTTGACAAGGTTAATAGAAGTCGATTGGAACGAAACTCGGTGGGCATGTTCGACTCATTGCCCTAAAGGTCTGTAAGTATTTTGAAAGAAATTGCCCACAACATTGTCACCTCCCACAGAACACAACAAAGCAATTTGATTACAGCGCCAACTATTTTCCAAAAATGATAATGCATCATTTTACTGGAGTTTTACTGGCTGTTTCAATTACACTCTTCCAATAATTGCTTTTCTTACTCGTTGCATTTGGTCTGAGGCTCCATGCCATGCTTAGCTCCTCGCTGTGGAACTTTTATTAACGATTTTCAGCCATTTCAATTACAATCATGCAATTATTAATTTCATTATTCATTGTTGCATTTGGTCTGATGCTACATATGCTTAGCTCCTGATGTTGCCGCTGGAATGCTTGGCCCCGTGATTGCTGCTTGCAGCTATATTTAGGGGCCAAGCACCGAAGGTGCGTAGGACCCTCTTGTTTTTGTTGGCGTTCTTCTTCTTCTTATTATTATTATTCTTCCGACTGGGGGTCTATGGCAGCCCATAGAACCGAATGCGGGAAAGTTGTAATGGTTTGACATTCTTATAGAGGACAGTGCCAACATTAAGTACACCAATTTTGGTGTGTCTAAGACATTCCCTCTAGCGCCACCAACTGTCCAAAATTTCACTTTAATTTTGTTAATAACTTTTTGACCGTAAGGCCAATCATCAAAATTCTTTTTTCATCTGATTTCTGAGCTCATGCCGATTCGATTGCACCATAGCAAATCATTTTCCGTCATAGAAATGTGGCCGCCATTTAGAATTTTTTTAAAAACCTACTTTTTCGAACTCGTCCTAGACGGTTTGTCCGATTCACACGAAAATTGAACCAGATCATCTTCAGTCAGTGCTGACCAAAAGTTATGCAAATCAAATTGATTCGTCAAACCGTTTTCGATAAACGCTCAAACAAATTTTACGTAACGCTTGCAAAAACAGTCGTAAGGCTGTATCTCGGCAACGATTTATTCTATTCTGACCAAACTTGGTACATGTCATAACAAGCATGACCTAAGGCTACATGCTGTGTTTCGGCGCAGCGCCACTTACTGGTCCAGAGATATGAAAAATTGCTATTTTTGCTTATAACTTTTGAACAGTTTGTCCAAAAATCATAACATTTGTCTTGTTAGATTCAGGGCTACATGCCAAGTCGACTGATATCCAATTTTACCATTTTGGCCATTTTGACTGTCGGCCATTTTGAATTTTGTGCTAAAATGCTGTATTTTAAGAACACATCAACGGATTGTTACGAAACTTGGTATGGGTCATCAGCACAATGTCCTGAAGGAGCGTGAGAAGTTTCGAAACAGCGCCAACTAGTGGTGATCTTTTTTTAAATGCTTATAACTTTGGGTGTGGTCGACTTATTTTCACCAGACTCATTAAATTGGACTCCTGAAACCTTACCGAGTCCTACGATACCAAACATGCTAGGTTTCGCCTTACGGTTTGTGTAGCGTTGTGATTTAGCGCTTAAAAAACATTTGGCTATATCTTCGAAACCGCTTGTCTGATCGAGACGAAACCACCATCAGAAGTTCGGAAACATAGGTCGATAGCTATATGCCAATGCCCAAATGCCAAAATATTGATAGTAAGGGGTAGTAATATTCAATCAAAGTCAAGAGTCAGTCATTTTTTACATGCTTTTTCATGTAAATGTCTATAACTCTGAAGTGAATTGAGATATTTTCACCAAAATTGACACACATATGTATGGGCTCACTCTGAGGACACATAAAACAAATGGTTGGACTGAGCCTCTTGGTGGCGCTATAATAGAACAAAACATGAAATTCCCATTGACTTCAATACAGTTTTGTGAAATAAAATGCTATACTAAACAAATGCATTTGTGTAATATTACGAAACTCAGAATGTGCCAACAACAACATCCCCTGAAGGTACTCAAAATATTTTGAAACACCTAGTGGTCAAGTTATAACTCAATTTACATAAAGGCTAATAACTTTTGAAAAGATCTGGCTATTGACATGACGCTGATCTTAATAGATTCCTTGGGTCAGGCCGAGAACATAGATACCAAGTTTTCCTTATTTGGCTGAACTTCCTGTCCGCCATTTTGATTAATGTTGAAAACCTACTTTTTCGAACTCCTCCTAGACCGTTAGTCCGATTTTCACCAAATTTGACATGGATCATCTTCAGACCATTCTGGCAAAATGTTATGGATTTCGTGTCAATATACGAAACGGTTCTCATTTAGCGCATCAACGAATCAGCTGGAAGGGTTCCAAAATGCATTTGAGGCTGTATCTCTGCAAAGCTTTGACATATTTGCAAAAAACTTTGTATGTGTCATCGTCACCTCACACTGACCATTTCAAACTAATTTGGTAACAGCGCCACCTATTGGTTACACGTGATAAGCCAATAAATCCTATTACTAGTTGTTGTGTTTATTGTTTTCAAGCCATTTTGCCTAAAATAATCTTAAAACTGTCTTAATTACTCATTCCTGCCGTTCATCTGAAGCTTGCTTCTGTAGTGCTTGGCCCCGTTATTGCTGCTTGCAGCTATATTTAGGGGCCAAGCACCGAAGGTGCGAAGGCACCTATTGTGTTTGTTGGCGTTATTATTCTTCCTCTTCTTCCACCCCAAGTCTATGGTAGCCCATAGAACCGATTGCGGGAAAGCTGTATAATTTGGCACACTAATAGAGGACTGTCTGAACATTAACCGTTGCAAATTTGAAGTCTCTAACTCAAACTCTCTAGCGCCACCAATTGTCTAAACTTTCAAAAACTTGATGCTAATAACTCTTGAACCGTAAGCCACAAAATGAAAATTCTTTTTTCCTGTGATTCCTTGGCTCATGCCGAGTCGAATGGACACCGAAATTCAAAAATCGCAAGGCTTAGTTTTTTCGCTATCGTCAATTGTTCGTAAAACCTACTTTTTCTAACTCGTCCTAGGCCGTTGCACCGATTGTCACGAAAATTGAATCAAATAATCTTCAGACCATGCTGGCAAAAAGTTATGGAATTCAAGTTGATTTCTCAAACCGTTTCCGAATAGCTCATGAACGAATTCTTCGAAAAGCACGCAAACGTGAACGTGAGGCTATATCTCCGCAACGGTTTGGCCTATTGAGACCAATCTTGGTGGGTCTTATAACAACCATTCCCTGGGACTACCTGCAGTGTTTCGGCGCTGTGCCCCCTAGTGGTCAGGAGATATGAAAAATGCATGTTTTTGCTCATAACTTCTGAACGGTTTTGCCAAAAATCACAAAAGTGGTGTCTTTAGATTCAGTGCATCATTCCGAGTCGAATGATACCGAATTTTCCCAATTCGGCCATTTTGGGCGTCGGCCATTTTGGATTTAGTTGTAAATTGCTGTATCTTAAGAATGAAGTTCCGTATCGTTTTGCAAATAATTACAAAAATGTCCGGCTCCATGCCCTGAATGTACACAAAAAAATTGGGGGCAGCGCCACCTTGTGGTCAATAGTTATAACGATTTTTTCGAAAAATGCTAATAACTTTTGCATACATTAGCCTATTGTAACAAAGCTGATGTTGATAGATTCCTTGGGTCATGCCGAGAACACCGATACCCCATTTGTCAATTTTGGCAAAATTTCCTGTCCGCCATTTTGATTCATGTTGAAAACCTACTTTTTCGAACTCCTCCTAGACCGTTGCTCAGATTTTCACCAAATTTGATTTGGATCATCTTCAGACCATGCTGGCAAAAAGTTAATTTGGAAAAAGGAATTTGTGTCGATACACGTAACCGTTTTCAATTAGCGTACCAACGAATTTGCTGGAAAGATGCCAAACTGCATCTGAGGCTGTATCTCTGCAAAGGTTGGAGATATTTACACAAAACTTAATATGTGACATTGTCACATCACATTGACCACGCCACATCATTTTGGTCACAGCGCCACCTATTGGTCAAGAGTAATAAACCAATCAATAACCGCTAATTATTACATTTCCAATAATGCTAATAACTTTTGATTGCATTAGCCTATTATCATGAAACATGTCTCAAAATGTTCCTTGGGACATGCCGACAACATGCATACCAATTATGTCATATTAAGCAAAACTTCCTGTCCGCCATTTTGATTCATGTTGAAAACCTTTTTTTTTAAACTCATCCTCAACCGTTTGTCCGATTTTCACCAAAATTGAATCAGATCATCTTCAGACCGTGCTGACAAAAAGTTATGGATTTCGTGTCAATAGACGAAACCGTTTTTGTACAGCGCTGCTTCAGATGTCAGGCATCTTCACAAAATGAGTCTGAGGCTATATCTCTGCAAAGCCCATTAGTGGTCTTCCAGTGACATCTAGTGGTCGTAAATGCAATTTATCATACAACACTGTCTCTTTAACCTTTATAACTGTTATATGTTGTCTTAATTTCATTCCAAAGAAGCATACGCAATTTATGTATAATTTCACAGTCTAGATAATAGTACTGCACTGATTTTAAATAACCTAGATATGGCTGACAGTAAAAGAATAGAACAGAATTACAGACACACACAAACATGAAATGTTTAAACTAGTATATTAATACTCAATAAGCATGCTTAAACCCACACACAGATGCACACATTTTGTTATATATATAGATAATTAAAATAAATGATGGGTGATAAAACCTATTGCAAGTCTTCTGTTTTTATGGGCTTCTATGTCATTTTTCAGGTTTCATTGCAATCATAATCTGGCATAATTATAAACATTAGATATATCTGTATGAATAAATTGGTAAACTTTGACTCAATGTGATCTGAAATGCTTGAACAGTAATATTAAATAATAGTAATATACATTTTTTCTAGATGAATCCCTCAACAAGCCCATAAACTGTAATGTTTTAGTCTTTAGTGAGCTCATTAGTGGTCTTCCGGTGACATCTAGTGGTTATAATTGCAATTTTTTATTCAACACTGGGTTTTGAAGCTTTATAAATATTACAGTGTTCTTTTTTACCTAATCTCTGTTAAATTTTGCATGATTGTTTAGAAAAAATACAGATCTAATGCATGTGTGATTATATTACCCCCTTTTTTTTTGCAGTTTAATGCCATTCACAACAGAAATCTTTTGTTTTTTAGGCCTGTTTAAATGTTATCTAACCAAAGGACAAAATACAACATATTTTTTCAAAGTTATTGATCTAGAGAGTCCTGAGAATATTACTGCAGTGGTTTGATCAAGACTGAACAAAAAACCAGGTGACCCAAAACATTCAAATTCGCGGACCAATTTTATGAAAAAGGCTATAACTCGGGAACAAAATGAGATATATTCATATGCATGAACAAAAACTTAGTCAAATTATTATTTTTTCCATATCTGCCACTTG
This sequence comes from Carassius gibelio, assembly GCF_023724105.1. Lineage (NCBI taxonomy): Eukaryota > Metazoa > Chordata > Actinopteri > Cypriniformes > Cyprinidae > Carassius > Carassius gibelio. The sequence continues at coordinate 9,141,585 of NC_068374.1, forward strand.
GTGGCGCTACAGGATGAAAAAAAAACTAAAATGGCTATAACTAAGCAACCGCTGATCCAATCAACTTGAAAATTGGTATGGCCCAATGTGGCATAAGTGCTCTATGAGGAATTTCACTTATCTTAAAAAACATGGCCGCCATTGGCCAAACAACTTTAAGCATCTATTTGACAAGGTTAATGGAAGTCGATCGGAACGAAACTCGGTGGGCATGTTCGACTCATTGCCCTAAAGGTCTGTAAGTATTTTGAAAGAAATTGCCCACAACATTGTCACCTCCCACAGAACACAACAAAGCGATTTGATTACAGCGCCAACTATTTTCCAAAAATGATAATGCATCATTTTACTGGAGTTTTACTGGCTGTTTCAGTTACACTCTTCCAATAATTGCTTTTCTCACTCGTTGCATTTGGTCTGATGCTCCATGCCATGCTTAGCTCCTTGCTGTGGAACTTTTATTAACGATTTTCAGCCATTTCAATTACAATCATGCAATTATTAATTTCATTATTCATTGTTGCATTTGGTCTGATGCTACATATGCTTAGCTCCTGATGTTGCCGCTGGAATGCTTGGCCCCGTGATTGCTGCTTGCAGCTATATTTAGGGGCCAAGCACCGAAGGTGCGTAGGCACCTATTGTAATCGTTGGCGTTATTAGGGGCCAAGCACCGAAGGTGCGAAGGCACCTATTGTGTTTGTTGGCGTTATTATTATTATTCTTCCTCTTCTTCTTCCACCCCAAGTCTATGGTAGCCCATAGAACCGATTGCAGGAAAGTTGTATAATTTGGCACACTAATAGAGGACTGTCTGAACATTAACCGTAGCAAATTTGAAGTCTCTAACTCAAACTCTCTAGCGCCACCAATTGTCTAAACTTTCAAAAACTTGATGCTAATAACTCTTGAACCGTAAGCCACAAAATGAAAATTCTTTTTTCCTGTGATTCCTTGGCTCATGCCGAGTCGAATGGACACCGAAATTCAAAAATCGCAAGGCTTAGTTTTTTCGCTATCGTCAATTGTTCGTAAAACCTACTTTTTCGAACTCGTCCTAGGCCGTTGCACCGATTGTCACGAAAATTGAATCAGATAATCTTCAGACCATGCTGGCAAAAAGTTATGGAATTCAAGTTGATTTCTCAAACCGTTTCCGAATAGCTCATGAACGAATTCTTCGAAAAGCACGCAAACGTGAATGTGAGGCTATATCTCCGCAACGGTTTGGCCTATTGAGACCAATCTTGGTGGGTCTTATAACAACCATTCCCTGGGACTACCTGCAGTGTTTCGGCGCTGTGCCCCCTAGTGGTCAGGAGATATGAAAAATGCATGTTTTTGATCATAACTTCTGAACGGTTTTGCCAAAAATCACAAAAGTGGTGTCTTTAGATTCAGTGCATCATTCCGAGTCGAATGATACCGAATTTTCCCAATTCGGCCATTTTGGGCGTCGGCCATTTTGAATTTAGTTGTAAATTGCTGTATCTTAAGAATGAAGTTCCGTATCGTTTCGCAAATAATTACAAAAATGTCCGGCTCCATGCCCTGAATGTACACGAAAAAATTGGGGGCAGCGCCACCTTGTGGTCAATAGTTATAACGATTTTTCGAAAAATGCTAATAACTTTTGCATACATTAGCCTATTGTAACAAAACTGATGTTGATAGATTCCTTGGGTCATGCCGAGAACACTGATACCCCATTTGTCAATTTTGGCAAAATTTCCTGTCCGCCATTTTGATTCATGTTGAAAACCTACTTTTTCGAACTCCTCCTAGACCGTTGCTCAGATTTTCACCAAATTTGATTTGGATCATCTTCAGACCATGCTGGCAAAAAGTTATGGAATTTGTGTCGATACACGTAACCGTTTTCAATTAGCGTACCAACGAATTTGCTGGAAAGATGCCAAACTGCATCTGAGGCTGTATCTCTGCAAAGGTTGGAGATATTTACACAAAACTTAATATGTGACATTGTCACATCACATTGACCACGCCACATCATTTTGGTCACAGCGCCACCTATTGGTCAAGAGTAATAAACCAATCAATAACCGCTAATTATTACATTTCCAATAATGCTAATAACTTTTGATTGCATTAGCCTATTATCATGAAACATGTCTCAAATATTCCTTGGGACATGCCGACGACATACATACCAATTATGTCATATTAAGCAAAACTTCCTGTCCGCCATTTTGATTCATGTTGAAAACCTTTTTTTTTAAACTCATCCTCAACCGTTTGTCTGATTTTCACCAAAATTGAATCAGATCATCTTCAGACCGTGCTGACAAAAAGTTATGGATTTCGTGTCAATAGACGAAACCGTTTTTGTACAGCGCTGCTTCAGATGTCAGGCATCTTCACAAAATGAGTCTGAGGCTATATCTCTGCAAAGCTTTGTTGTAATTAAGCCAAACTTGTGTGTGCCATTGTCTAACATGGAGAATAGGCTCACAGACACTCACACACAGAAATGAAATGGTTCAACTATTATATGAATAATCAATAAGCATGAGTACACACACACACACACACACAGAGAGAGAAGTACATGCCCACACATTTTGTTGTATGTATATATTTGAAATAAATTATAGGTGACACACAACTCACAGAAAGACTTCTTTTCTTACATTTCTATGTCAGGTTTCATTGCATTCATATTCTGACATAATAGTAAACATTTGATATACATGTATGAATAAATTGTTGAACTTTCACTCAATGTGATCTTAAATGCTTGAACAGTAATATTAAATAATAGTAATATATATTTTTCTAGATGAATCAATCATCGAGACAATGAACTGTAATGTTTTAGTCTTTAGTGAGCCCATTAGTGGTCTTCCAGTGACATCTAGTGGTCGTAAATGCAATTTATCATACAACACTGTCTCTTTAACCTTTATAACTGTTATATGTTGTCTTAATTTCATTCCAAAGAAGCATACGCAATTTATGTATAATTTCACAGTCTAGATAATAGTACTGCACTGATTTTAAATAACCTAGATATGGCTGACAGTAAAAGAATAGAACAGAATTACAGACACACACAAACATGAAATGTTTAAACTACTATATTAATACTCAATAAGCATGCTTAAACCCACACACAGATGCACACATTTTGTTATATATATAGATAATTAAAATAAATGATGGGTGATAAAACCTATTGCAAGTCTTCTGTTTTTATGGGCTTCTATGTCATTTTTCAGGTTTCATTGCAATCATAATCTGGCATAATTATAAACATTAGATATATCTGTATGAATAAATTGGTAAACTTTGACTCAATGTGATCTGAAATGCTTGAACAGTAATATTAAATAATAGTAATATACATTTTTTCTAGATGAATCCCTCAACAAGCCCATAAACTGTAATGTTTTAGTCTTTAGTGAGCTCATTAGTGGTCTTCCGGTGACATCTAGTGGTTATAATTGCAATTTTTTATTCAACACTGGGTTTTGAAGCTTTATAAATATTACAGTGTTCTTTTTTACCTAATCTCTGTTAAATTTTGCATGATTGTTTAGAAAAAATACAGATCTAATGCATGTGTGATTATATTACCCCTTTTTTTTGCAGTTTAATGCCATTCACAACAGAAATATTTTGTTTTTTAGGCCATTTTAACTGTTATAGCACCAGCTATTTTCTGATCTTAATGAAACTTTGCATGCTTGGTGGGTCATCTTTCACATGTTATAACCAAGTTTCATAAAGTTTTGAGTTTTTTTTTCAGTTTTATAGGCTTTAGGTTACATGTGGCCACGGCCCTTTCCTAAATGACCTCTTATAGCTAACCAAAGGACAAAATGCAACATATTTTTGAAAATTATTGATCTAGAGAGTCCAGAGAATATTATTGCAGTGGTTTGATCAAGACTGAACAAAAAACCAGGTGACCCAAAACATTCAAATTCGTGGACCAATTTTACGAAAAAGGCTATAACTCGGGAACAAAATGAGATATCTTCAACAAACTCAGAACTCATATGCATGAACAAAAACTTTAGTCAAATTATTATTTTTTTTCCATATCTGCCACTTGGTGGCGCTACAGGATGAAAAAAAATCAAATGGCTATAACTAAGCAACCGTTGATCCAATCAACTTGAAAATTGATATGGCCCAATGTGGCACAAGTGCTCTATGAGGAATTTCACTTATCTTAAAAAACATGGCCGCCATTGGCCAAACAACTTTAAGCACCTATTTGACAAGGTTAATGGAAGTCGATCGGAACGAAACTCGGTGGGCATGTTCGACTCATTGCCCTAAAGGTCTGTAAGTATTTTGAAAGAAATTGCCCACAACATTGTCACCTCCCACAGAACACAACAAAGCGATTTGATTACAGCGCCACCTATTTTCCAAAAATGATAATGCATCATTTTACTGGAGTTTTACTGGCTGTTTCAATTACACTCTTCCAATAATTGCTTTTCTTACTCGTTGCATTTGGTCTGATGCTCCATGCCATGCTTAGCTCCTCGCTGTGGAACTTTTATTAACGATTTTCAGCCATTTCAATTACAATCATGCAATTATTAATTTCATTATTCATTGTTGCATTTGGTCTGCTTAGCTCCTGATGTTGCCGCTGGAATGCTTGGCCCCGTGATTGCTGCTTGCAGCTATATTTATTATTCTTCTTCTTCCGCCGCAAGTCTATGGCAGCCCATAGAACCGATTGCGGGAAAGTTGTATAATTTGGCACACTGATAGAGGACAGTCCCAACATTAACTATAGCAAATTTGAAGTCTCTAACTCCAACTCTCTAGCGCCACCACTTGTCCAAACGTTCAATGTTTGTATGCTAATAACTTTTGAACCGTAAGCCAGAAAATGGAAATTCTTTTTTCCTCTGAATCCTTGGCTCATGCCAAGTCGAATGAACCCCAAAATTCAAAAATCGCAAGGTTTAGTTTTTTCGTTATTTTCAATTATTAGAAAAACCTACTTTTTCGAACTCGTCCTAGACGGTAAGCCCGATTGCCACGAAAATTGTCTCAGATCATCTTCAGACCATGCTGGCAAAAAGTTATGGAATTCAAGTTGATTCGTCCAACTGTTGTCGAATGACACGTAAACAAATTTGACGAAAAGCACGCAAACATGCACGTGAGGCTATATCCCGGCAACGGTTTGTCATATTGAGACCAAACTTGGCGTGTGTTATAACAAGCATGAACTGAGACTACCTGCAGTGTTTCGACACAGCGCCACCTAGTGGTCAGGAGATATGAAAAATGCATATTTTGGCTTATAACTACTGAATGGTTTGGCCAAAAATCACACAACTGGTCTCTTTAGATTCAGTGAGTCATGTCGAGTCAAATGATATCCAATTTTCCTGTGTCGGCCATTTTAGGCGTCGGCCATTTTGAATTATGATTTAAAATGCTGTATTTTTTGAACGCAGCATCGTATCGTTTCGCAAATAATTACAAAAATATTCGGCTCCATGCCCTGAAGGTACTCAAAGAGTTTGGTGGCAGCGCCACCTTGTGGCCAATAGTTATAATGAAATATCACATAAATGCTAATAACTTTTGAATAAATTAGTCTATTAAAATTAAAATGGTCTCACTATATTCTGTGGGTCATGCCGAGAGTATTGATACCAATAATGTTTAAATTGGCCTTACTTCCTGTCCGCCATTTTGCTTAATGTTGAAAACCTACTTTTTCGAACTCCTCCTAGACCGTTAGCCCAATTTTCACCAAATTTGACGTGCATCATCTTCAGACCATGCTGGCAAAAAGTTATGGATTTTGTGTCGATATACGAAACGGTTCTCATTTAGCGCATCAACGAATTTGCTGGAAGGGTGCCAAAATGCATTTGAGGCTGTATCTCTGCAACACTTTGACATATTTGCACCAAACTTTGTATGTGTCATCGCCACCTCACACTGACCATGCCACATAAATTTGGTAACAGCGCCACCTATTGGTCAAGAGTAATAAACCATTCATTAACCATGAGTAATTACACTTTTTAAAATGCTAATAACTTTTTAATGCATTAGCCTATTTGAAGGAAACTGGGCTCAAAATATTCCCTGGCTTATGCCGATAACATAGATACCAAATATACCACGGTAAGCTGAACTTCCGGTCCGTCATTTTGATTTATGTTGAAAACATACTTTTTCGAACTCCTCATCAACCGTATGTCCGATTTTCACCAAATTCGAATCAAATGATCTTCAGGCTATACTGATTCAAAGTTATGGATTTTGAGTCGATAGACAAAACCGTTTTCGCATACCACATCGACGAATTTGAGGCACAATGAGAAAATGACACTTGAGGCTGTATCCCTGGAATGCTTTGGCATATTGACACCAAACTTTGTGTGTGTCATTGAAAAGTCACACAGAGTACACCAAATTGATTTTATAACAGTGTCACCTATTGGTCAAGCTTGATAAACCAAGTAATCATGCTACTAGAGGTGGTATTGGTGTTTTTTTTTTTTGCCATTTCAAATAAAATAATTCCAAAATTGCTGTTATTGCTCATTAATGTATTTGGTGTGATGCTTTATGCGATGCTTAGCTACTACATTTGCCGTTGGAGTGCTTGGCCCCGTAATTGCTGCTTGCAGCTATATTTATTATTATTATTCTTCCGACTGGGAGTCTATGGCAGCCCATAGAACCGAATGCGGGAAAGTTGTAATGGTTTGACATTCTGATAGAAGACAGTGCCAACATTAAGTACACCAATTTTGGTGTGTCTAAGTCAATCCCTCTAGCGCCACCAACTGTCCAAAATTTCACTTTAATTTTGTTAATAACCTTTTAACCCTAAGGCCAATCAACAAAAAGATTTTTTCCTCTAATTTCTGAGCTCATGCCGATTCAATTGCACCCTATGAAGTCATTTTCAATCATAGAAATATGGCCGCCAGTTTGAATCATTTGAAAAACCTACTTTTTCGAACTCATCCTAGACGGTTTGTCCGATTCACACAAAAATTGCACCATATCATCCTCAGGCAGTGCCGATCAAAAGTTATGCAAATCAAATTGATTCGTCAAACCGTTTTCGATAAACGCTCTAACAAATTTTACGTAGTGCTTACAAAAACAGTCGTAAGGCTGTATCTCGGCAACGATTTATCGTATTCAGACCAAACCTGGTACATGTCATAACAAGCATGACCTGTGGCTACTTGCTGCTTATTGCTGCTTGCAGCTATATTTCTGCTTCTTCTTCTTCTTCTTCCGCCGCAAGTCTATGGCAGCCCATAGAACCGATTGCGGTAAAGTTGTATAATTTGGCACACTGATAGAGGACAGTCCTAACATTAACTATAGCAAATTTGAAGTCTCTAACTCCAACTCTCTAGCGCCACCACTTGTCCAAACTTTCAATGTTTATATGCTAATATTTTTGAACCGTAAGCCAGAAAATGGAAATTCTTTTTTCCTCTGAATCCTTGGCTCAAGCCAAGTCGAATGAATCCCGAAATTCAAAAATCGCAGGTTTAGTTTTTTCACTATTTTCAATTTTTCGAAAAAAACCTACTTTTTCAAACTCGTCCTAGACGGTTAGTCCGATTTTCACGAAAATTGGCTCAGATCATCTTCAGACCATGCTGACAAAAAGTTATGGAATTCAAGTTGATTCGTCCAACCGTTGTCGAATGACACGTGTACAAATTTTATGAAAAGCACGCAAAAATGCATGTAAGGCTATATCTCAGCAACGGTTTGGCATATTGAGACCAAACTTAGTGTGTGTTATAATCAGCATGACCTGAGACTACCTGCAGTGTTTCGACACAGCGCCACCTAGTGGTCAGGAGATATGAAAAATGCATATTTTGGCTTATAACTTCTGAATGGTTTGGCCAAAAATCACACAACTGGTCTCTTTAGATTCGTTGAGTCATGTCGAGTCGAACGATATCCAATTTTCCTGTGTCGGCCATTTTAGGCGTCGGACATTTTGAATTATGTTTTAAAATGCTGTATTTTTTGAACGCAGCATCGTATCGTTTCGCAAATAATTACAAAAATATTCGGCTCCATGCCCTGAAGGTACTCAAAAAGTTTGGTGGCAACGCCACCTTGTGGCCAATAGTTATAATGAAATATCACATAAATGCTAATAACTTTACAATAAATTAGTTTATTAAAATTAAAATGGTTTCGCTATATTCTGTGGGTCATGCCGAGAGTATTGATACCAATAATTTGAACATTGGCCTTACTTCCTGTCCGCCATTTTGCTTAATGTTGAAAACCTACTTTTTTTAACTCCTCCTAGACCGCTAGCCCAATTTTCACCAAATTTGCCGTGAATCATCTTCAGACCATGCTGGCAAAAAGTTATGGATTTCGTGTTGATATACGTAACGGTTCTCATTTAGCGCATCAACGAATTTGCTGGAAGGGTGCCAAAATGCATTTGAGGCTGTATTTCTGCAACGCTTTGACATATTTGCACCAAACTTTGTATGTGTCATCGCCACCTCACACTGACCACGCTTACAAAAACAGTCGTAAGCCTGTATCTCTGCAACGACTTATCCTATTCAGACCAAACTTGGTACATGTCATATCAAGCATGACCTGAGGCTACATGCTGTGTTTGGGCGCAGCACCACCAACTGCTATTTTTGCTTATAACTTCTGAACGGTTTGTCCAAAAATCATAACATTGGTCTTGTTAGATTCAGGGCAACATGCTGAGTTGACTGATATCCAATTTTACCATCTCGGCCATTTTGACTGTCGGCCATTTTTAATTTTGTGCTGAAATGCTTTATTTTAAGAACGCATCAATGGATTGTTACGAATCTTGGTATGGGTCATCAGCACAATGTCCTGAAGGAGCTTGAGAAGTTTCGAAACAGCGCCACCTAGTGGTGATCATCTTTTTTTAAACGCTTATAACTCTGGGTGTGGTCGACTTATTTTCAAGAGACTCATCAAACTAGACTCCTGAAACCTTACCGAGTCCTATAATACCAAACATGCTAGGTTTCGCCTTACGGTTTGTGTAGCGTTGTGATTTAGCGCTTAAGAAACATTTGGCTATATCTTCAAAACCGCTTGTCTGATCGAGACGAAACCACCGTCAGAAGTTCGGAAACATAGGTCGATAGCTAGACGCCAATGCCCAAATGCGAAAATATTGATAGTAAGGGGTAGTAAGATTCAATCAAAGTCAAGAGTCAGTCATTTTTTACGTGTTTTCTCATTTAAATGTCTATAACTCTGAAGTGAATTGAGATATTTTAACCAAAATTTACACACATATGTATGGGCTCACTCTGAGCACACATAAAAAAATGGTGGGACTGAGCCTGTTGGTGGCGCTATAATAGAACAAAACATGAAACTCTCATTGACTTAAATACAGTTTTATAAAATAAAACACTGTATTTAACAAATGCATTGGTGTAATATTACGAAACTCAGAATGTGCGAACAACACCATCCCCTGAAGGTACTCAAAATATTTTGAAACAGCGCCACCAAGTGGTTAAAAGTTATAACTCAATTTACATAAAGGCTAATAACTTTTAAATAAATCTGGCTATTGACATGATGCTGGTCTTCATAGATTCCTTGCTTTAAGCTGATAACATAGATACAAAGTTTTTCTTATTTGGCTGAACTTCCTTTCCGCCATTTTGATTAATGTTGAAAACCTACTTTTTCGAACTCCTCCTAGACCGTTAGTCCGATTTTCACCAAATTTGACGTGGATCATCTTCAGACCATGCTGGCAAAAAGTTATGGATTTCGTATCGATATACAAAACGGTTCTTATTTTGCGCATCAACGAATTTGCTGGAAGGTTGCCAAAATGCATTTGAGGCTGTATTTCTGCAACGCTTTGACATATTTGCACCAAACTTTGTATGTGTCATCGCCACCTCACACTGACCACATCACAAAAATTTGGTGACAGCGCCACCTATTGGTCAAGAGTAATAAACCATTTATTAACAATGAATATTTACACTTAAAAATGCTAATAACTTTTTATTGCATTAGCCTATTGCATTGAAATTGTGCTCAAAATATTCCCTGGCTTATGCCGATAACATAGATACCAAATATGCCATAGTAAGCTGAACTTCCGGTCCGCCATTTTGATTTATGTTGAAAACATACTTTTTCGAACTCCTCATCAACCGTAGGTCCAATTTTCACCAAGTTCGAATCAGATGATCTTCAGACTATGCTGACACAAAGTTATGGATTTTGTGTCGATAGACAAAACCGTTTTTGCATACCACAGTGACGAAGTTGAAGCACAATGAGAAAATGACACTTGAGGCTGTATCCCTGGAATGCTTTGGCATATTGACACCAAACTTTGTGTGTGTGTCATTGAAAAGTCACACAGAGTACACCACATTGATCTTATAACATTGCCACCTATTTGTCAAGCTTGATAAGCGAAGTAATCATGATACTAGAGTTATAAATAAAAAGGTTTCTGCTCATGATTCTTTCTGACTAGATACATATTCAACATATGTTCACAAAGCTGACACTTTAACCCTCTGGAGTCTAAGGGTATTTTTGGGGCCTTGAGAAGTTTTGTCATGCCCTGACATTTGTGCTTTTTTCAGTTTCTTATAAATATCTAAATGGGTAAAGTCTAATATCACTGTAATCAGCACAAACTGGGCTATAATAATATGTGAAACCCATGCATGTACATGATTGTATTTTTGAGAAAAAAAATTTTATGCATGGTTAGTGAAAAACTAAAAATGTTAAATCACTTGAATAAGGCAATAAAACACATACATAAAATTGGTTGCCGGAAAAGTTGAGAACTGGAGCTTGTAGCCTAGAATTTTTCTTTCTGAATGATGTGAAAATCATCTTGTTTACTCACTCACAGAAAACAATATATTGATTTAAATTTTCTAAAACACTTTTTGTTGGTAAAAGTCATATGCGAGTAGGCGTCAACTATCATGAATATCATTGTGATTTACACCTGAGAAGACAAAGGCCCGCATAATGAGCTGCATAATGAGCCTCTCATTCAACTGTGCCACTGAGGGAGGGCTTACAAGAAAGAATGTGAGAACAAAATAAATCTATATAATTTTATGTTTGTAGTTTATTAAGAATATATTTAATTATCCCACAACATAATTTAATATCCACTTGGGGGAGCAGTTAAACAGTTTATTAGGAACAATCAAAGCTGACTTTCAAATTTTTTGGCATCCTTTCTCTAGTCACACAATCCTTCAGAAATCCTTTTAACAATCTTATTTTCTACCAAATAAACCCCATTTATTATCATCATCATTATTATTATTAATGTTGAAAAGAGCTGATAATATTTTTCAGTTTTTTTTAGGGGGAATAAATCGAAAGAACTGCATTGTTTTTACATTTGTTAGAGTTATCTCTATTTGTCACATTTATATTATTTACATCAAGCTTTTGAATGGTATAGTATTGTATATTGTTATTGAAACTTCATAATGTTTCACTTGATTATACATTTAGTCAGGAATTATAGTTTGGAAAAAGTATTTGGAAAAAGTCTAACTAGTAAAATGTTTACACGTTATGTGAAAACTAGTACAAATAAATAAAAAGAGACTTACTCATGTTTATGATCTCTGCTGAATAAAGTGCTTCATTCTTTTTTCTGAGGAAATCCATTTCTCAAATCCTCAACCACATCACATCTTTTTGGGGTGAATTATGTCTTAGTCCTCTCATCGCGAAGCAAACAGTAAAATAAAATAAAAACTTGAAGAATAGTCTGGCTGCTTTTTCTTCTGTGTGGGCGTATTCAAGCCGCGCGCTTCAGTTTGAATCTGAATAGCGCGTTAAGCGCGGGGGCGTGGTCACATTAGATATAATGAGCGGAGATATGAAAAACAGACATTGCGTTGTTTTCATATGGATTACTTTATCTCAGAATATTTGTTTTCGGCAGCACTTTAGTTTAAAAGTAGACATTCCAGGCTTTCTATAGATATCTCTCTCATGTCTCTTCGTTGAGTATTCACGGAGTTACAGTTCATTTTAATGAAATGTTTGTACATGACGATCAGCGGAGACAAAGACTGTAGACAGCGCACCTTGTTTGTTATCTTTATTTTATAAGTGCACAAAGGTTTTTTGTTATTATGTCTGTATCCAAAAAAATCTAGACCCTTTACAGATTCGATTGATGTATTGCTTTTATCTGTACGATTAAAACTGAGAGTGTAATTTAAGTTCTTTTCGGGGTTATCAGGTGAAAATGACTCAAAACGCATATATGCGTTAATCGACTCGAAAGGGTTAAAGTTTACTGTTCAGGAATCAGAATCACTCAGACTGTTATGATAATAGAGATATATAAGCTCAAACATAAAAACAAAAATAAATATATTAAAAACATATTTTTAAAATGTATTTAAAAAATGTGTTGATGTAAGATATGAGTTTAGAAATAGAGTGTAGCTAAAGCCACAAGTCTTTCAAACTTCATTAGAAATTTCATAATCTAATCTGTAAAACTGTGAATTTTATGAAATATTTTCTAAGGCCATGTCATGTGTGTTTTTTAAAGAAGGCAAATCAGATTGATTTATGGCCCTTGTCATCCCTGTAAGATCTCACATGTAAACTCTTCTGTGAATTTTGTATGTGTGTTGGCTTTGCAAAACTCCCCATTCATGATTGTATTGTTCTTACCAAACGAGTCTTTCACACCTCCACCAGGTACGACACATTATCCGCATTATTCTTTTATCATTATTCTTTTGTTTTTATTCCACCTTTATTAGCATTGATTGTGGTTTTTCAGGCTTTACAAAGCAACAAAGCAGTGATCTCACTTCAGTCTCTCTTTGCATTTAGCCCTTATTTATCAAAAGTCTTAATATAAAAATACAACAAAACATTTTCTTACGACATTGACGTGAATTATTGAGACAAAAATGCATTATGAAGAAGAAAAGCACCTTCTATTAGTAGCATCGGAGCTAACGTTAGCATCAAGCTACATCAGACAATTTATGAAATTATTAGTACACTTTTATACAAAACTCACTTTAAACCCCGATCGAGTGTTTATAATAACTTCCTTTAGCGATCAGGGGTGGAATTTGGTCGTTTACTATTGTAAAAATATGCTATTTGTAGCCTTTTTCATCGCTGCACAAGTTAGCATTTCCCATGTACATTTTTTTGTATATTTTATAAAATGCCCCAGATCTCAAGAAAATCTCATACCAAGCTTTTCTATCGTAATCGCAGGTTTATTTTTCGGATATTTCGTGTATACAGAGGTGTTTCAGTGTTGTTGTGAGCAGATATGAACCAGGAACTGTTCACGAACCATGTGACACGATCTGACGCTGTCTGGTTTTGGGACTGTCAGATTGACAACCCAAACGTCCAATCAGAGTCTTTCTGGGTCACAGCTCGAGTACACGGAAGCAAACAAACAGAGACGGCTCTGGCAGAGGCTATTTATCATCAGATCGCGTAAATCAGTGGAAAATGAATAGAAATGACGATTCTGTCTGAAGAAATATGAAGTAAACATCAGTAAATATATCCATATATCTCCGCAGATATGCATCTTTGGTCTATAAATCCTTATTGACGCTGTTCAGTGAGTCTATGTGAACACAAATAAACCACAAAAGAAACCAGTGACACAAGTCGGCAGCACAACTTTCAAGCAAAATGAGAAAGAAGCGTTTTTTTCAAAATTGGTGATTTTCGTTTTTTTGCAGAATCTGTTAGTTGATATCACAAAGAAGCCTCTCCGTGTTTGAGATAGCAGTATTGGTATATTTAAAAGCGTACATTTTGAGGTTGAAATCAGCTAGTTTGTCGGACATTCTAGCACGCAGTAGGGGCGTTTCATTGTCTGTCTGTATTTCCATACTGGATAAGCCGTATTTTGTTTCTTTTGTTATTGCCCCCGCCCTCCGAGGGAAGCGTGGCTACTTAGTATGCAGCGCTCTGGCCGGCTCTAGCTGATATCAAAATTCGATGCAGATGTATGCCGCAAAGATGAACGCAGACGAGCTGAACCGTGGCCGTTACACCGAAAATGCTTTGAAGTACTTCTTCGACAAGCAGATGCTTATAAACAACCGTTCACTGATTCTGAAGACGATCTGAGCGACGATGAAAGCGGCATAATAAGACTGTATAATATCCCTAATCTACAACTGAGCGAAGATGACGACGAGGAAGAATGTATTGGACTGGCGTCAGACGAGTTGGACCGTAAGATATCAGAGGCTAGCAGTGAGAACTGCACAATCTTCATAGGCTATTTCTGCTTTTTGAGCTTTTTTGAGTGCCTACCTTCAAATGGCCACAACTCCTCCAAATATTATCAGATTTCCATGTGTTACACATCGTTGGAAAGCTTGGAGACTACACTTTCAGAATCTGTGAATAACTCAAAATGCCCCAGAACCGACTTGTGTCCCTACTTTCCGTGATTGGTCACATATATGTGTGTATTGTGTATAATTATTTTGTATATATAAATACACATATGCATGTATATATTTAATATTTGTATTTATTTATATTAGACTATTTATATATAATATCAATTATGTATAAATGTATATACATGCAAAAAAAATTAATTAATACATGCATATGTGTGTATTTAAATATAAAACAATTATACACAGTTCACACACATATATTATGCAAACACAAACTTTTATTTTGGATGCAATTAATTTTTTTCCTATCACTAATGTATATATATATAGGGGTATAACGGTTCACAAAATTCACGGTTCGGTTCGATATGATACACTTGTGTCACGGTACGGTTCGGTACGTTTTTGATACATCAAAAAGAAAGAAATGCCAGAAAAATTTCCTTGATTTCTTTTTTTTATATTAAAACTAACATAATAAAGTGTGATATTTTTTACTTTGAGTAATTCTGGAGCTATAATTGAATGAGCATATAAAACAAAACAGCTTCTTGGAAAAAATGAAATATTGTAGTAGTTATAAACCAAGGTTTATTTTATTTCAGATTAACATTTGAGGGCAGCAACTGTTTCAAAATAAAACCAACGTAATGTTACTTGAAGGCATTATAGCCCACTATTCCTGCCAAACTTTCATGGTTGCAGTTAGTGTTACTACATTAAATCCATGGTGAATGTTGCAGATCTGGACACTGGATAGTTAATTCATTTACATTTACATTTACATTTAATCATTTAGCAGACGCTTTTATCCAAAGCGACTTACAAATGAGAACAATAGAAGCAGTCAGGTCAACAAGAGAACAACAACAGTATACAAGTGCCATGACAAGTCTCAGTTAGTCTAGTATAGAACGCATAGCCAGGTTTTTATTATTTTTATTAAAAGACAAGAAAAGGAAAAACGTGCTTGTGTTAATTGGTTAAGTGCAGGCGAAAAAGATGAGTCTTTAGATGTTTCTTGAAAATGAGTAAAGTCTCGGCTGTACGAATTGAGATTGGGAGGTCATTCCACCAGCTGGGCACGGTCCAGGATTCATGGCACAATGTTTCTTCCTGGTTTCCACACGTTGTTTGATCCGTTAATAACGGACAAATGTGAATGTTTCTCTAGATCTCGCAGCGATGTTATTACTTCTGTGGCAAATTCAAATGCTTTCTTTGCTGGATCTCTTATTAGCGCTGTGTAGTAACAGCGTCGCATGATCACGATTGGCTTGCGCTGCACTGGTCCAAACTGATAAACGGTCCGTCAACCTCACAATAACGAGCAGTTTTGTTCCGCTTGCATTATGTTTGCCATTTGATGTTGGGCACTGTTGTGCATTATGAGTGCGATTGCCACACGCAACATTTGAAATAACGAAATTGTAATTGAAATTGGCATTGTTAGCATGTGATTTTTTAAAAACTTTGAAAAAATATTTTTATATCAAATTATTAGTAGAACATTTTATGCATCTTTTATGCATTTTATGCCCCCCCCCCCCCCCCAACCCGGGGACTCTGGTGCCCCAATGGGATCCAATGCTCTAGACATCTCTGTTTTAAAGCATTTTATACGAGTATACATACAATTCTGCTTTCAGAACAGTTCAAAATGGAGAGATACCTTAACACAGATTTTTCCTCTGAAACACAAAAACGAAAATTGAAATTGCTTCTGGTTTGTGTATTGTACAGCACAGAAAGTCTGCAAAATATATTGTCTCCCAAAACTGGTGTTTTTTTGTGACGTCTGTAACGCATGTGTATTTCCCAAATCTGAAATAGCCTATAAACCATGTTCATAGACGGATACTTTACTGATGTCTGGACTCTGTTTGGGATTTAGAAAAACATAAAGAGATGGTTCAATATATTGGTAATGACTAGGCTACATTCTGTGAGAATTTATATTTCAAACTTTAAAAAATATATTGTATGGACGCAACAGAATAAAAAATCCTTTCTTCAAAGTGGTCCTAAAACCAGAATAAGGCATTTGTCCTATCTAAACCGGCTCTGCAAGTTTGAAATCCTCATAAGACATTGTCCATATGAAAGAGCAAGATATTCACACCTTTATCTCGACCCCCACAAGCCATACATAATTACCCCCAAAAAACCCAACTCCCTTCAGCTGAACTGAATTCAGTCTGTTTTTTGGCTGTGAGTAACGATGTGTTGTCATGTTATTGGATTGAAACATGCCTGCACATGAAACATGCCCTACTCTTTTTTGTCATTATTTTCTCGCAGCCCATATTATTATTTTCACCAGACCATAATAATTACAAATTATCAATTGATAATTAA
Organism: Carassius gibelio; assembly: GCF_023724105.1. Taxonomy (NCBI): domain Eukaryota; kingdom Metazoa; phylum Chordata; class Actinopteri; order Cypriniformes; family Cyprinidae; genus Carassius; species Carassius gibelio. The sequence continues at coordinate 9,158,393 of NC_068374.1, forward strand.
TCATTATTTTTGCGACAAATTTTATTGTAAGTTAATGCTGTTAAATAGAGATAAAAAAAAAAAAACTAGTGTAGTCTATTCTTAAACTTGGAGCTCATTATACTGAAGTACAAATCCAAACACCAGAAGCAACCTACACTGTCTAAGTGTTCTTATTTTAATAAGTATGCATTGTATTTATTCATAGACAATTTGGTTGAAATAATATTTTAGTTGAAAAAGATTCTTTGTTGACCAACATTTCATAGACCTTCTGTTGTTATGCTTTAAAATTCCATGCCATTTGTAATTTCTCATTTTTTTCACCTCCTAAATTAGTACCGCAGTTCTATAATGGTAAAATTTACTCAGGCCGATGGCATTTTTTATGACATTATATTTTACTTTTTTTTTTATTTAGCAAAACCAATATGTTAACTTTTTAACTGTAGGCAGATATAGGACTATTTTATTTAAAACATATTATCATTGCATATATTTGGATTGTCTCTTATTCTGTACCTTATCTTCTTAAAGAATAAACACTTATTTTCTACAAGAATAAGCAAATAAATAATAAAAGGAAGAATATAAATTAGCGCTTATATTCCATTTCTGAAAATAACTGGCACCTCTAATAATTATCTTTTGACTCCCCTGAAAGTGGCACCTTCCTCATTTTTTTTTTTTTTATCCTCAGTTTAGGAGATATGCGAGCGAAAAATAGATTCAAAAAAGAAAAAAGTGGGTGCCTGTCTTAGAAAATTTAAATCAATATATTGTTTTCTGTAAGTGAGTAAACAGGATGATTTTCACATAATTTAGAAAGAAAAAATCTAGGCTCCAAGCTCCAGTTCTCAAAAATCCCGGGAACCATTGTTCTGTATGTGTTTTATGGCCTTATTCAAGTGTTTTAACATTTTTAGTTTTTCACTAACCACACATAACATTTTTCTCTCTAAAACACAATCATGTACATACATGCTGCTCAGATATTATTATAGCCCAGTTTGTGCTGATTACAGTGAGATTAGACTTTAGCCATTTAGATGTTTATAAGAAAGTGAAAAAAGCACAAATGTCAGGGCATGACAGAACTTCTCCAGGCCCCAAAAATACCCTTAGACTCCAGAGGGTTCAACTGACTTTAAAACCTCAAGGAGTTTATAAGTTGAAACCGGTTAAATGTCACAGTGCATGTTAAATAGCCTAAGTTAAATTGTATCTTATATAGTGATGTGTGTCGTGACATTCAGCCAAGTATGGTGACCCATACTCAGAGTTTGTTCTCTGCATTTAACCCATCAAAAGTGAACAAACACACTGTGAACACACCCTGAGCAGTGGACAGCCATTTATGCTGCGGTGCCCGGGGAGCAGTTGGGGGTTCGATGCCTTGCTCAAGGGCACCTAAGTCGTAGTATTGCCGGCCCAAGATTCAAACCCACAACCCTGGGGTTATGAGTCAAACTCTCTAACCACTAGGCCTCGACTTCCCCGAAGTCCGAAGACCTTGATAGCATGTTAGCATAAAATGAACAATATAATTATATATTTTTTTAAATTAACAATTCCTGTATAAAATGTGACAGCAACCTTTATACCAAACATTCTGAAATCATCCACAGCTGAGCAACGCAGGAGGAAGGTTCGGTTGTTCTGATAACATTTTGGCCCATTTCTGTTCAGCCATGCCATATCTAAGCCACATGTGGCCCAAAAGATTTGCTATTTTGGAATCATCTAGCATCCCTGTCTCTGGTAAACCTTGGTCATCTTTTTTTAACAGTGTTTATGTATGTCATATATGCATTTTTTGCTTCTTTTTTGCTTCGAACACCTTGATTAGTTGGTTGAAATGGGTTTGATTTGTTTGGGAACCTATACTCTGCAAGATTTTTTTGAAACCCTATTGTTTTATAATATCATGGATTTGTACATTGATGCAGGTTTCTGCATCTCTAAATGAGCAAACAAACATGTATCAACAACATAAAATGTTAATCATATTTTATTTTGACAATTAGCTTAATGTTTTTTGACTCATTTTCAACTCATTTCCATTCTTCAGAATCTCTTTCAAGGACATCTGTGGAATGTGTTCTCTCCAACACTATTAAAAAAAACAAAGGAAATATTAGTCCACACAGGCAAAGTAGCACATCACCATCACCATTGTGAAATTTACACTGCTAGGTTTAAATGTGAAAATCACCTACAGGTAGAGCTGTAATCGGGCCATAAAAGTAAGGCCCGACAGGACCCGGGCCTGACAGGTTTCGGCCCAATTCCGACAAGTACATTTTGATTGACAGCTTTTTAAATCCCCAACCCGTTTACAGCCCGACATTATTCAAATATGGGCGCACACACAGCTCTTTTGCCTTTTGTCAAGAATGCGTCACATATACATGTTTTAACATAATTTATTCATAACTAACGTAAACTAGAGCACTTGGAAGTTGGAATAAAGAAATAAAAGAAGTCCTCTGTAACCTCTTAACATCTCAGCACTCCAAATAGACATAGGCTCATTAGCCTATAAATAGACCTACGCACCAATGAAAAAGAGTCTTTTTTAACAAATTAAATTAAGATACATTTTAAATTAAGATGGGTATTTGGCCATAACGAAATCATACCCCATTTATTGCATCAAAGTTTGTCAACCATTTTATAATCTCCTTTTAAAGGGCAGAATACCCCTCTGTATTACTGCATTACCTTTTTTAATAATGGAGTAATTTAATGTGTAATAATAAAAAAAAAAGTAATTCAAGTATAGTTACGAGATGATGTGTCTATACGTTACTGCTACATTACATTGTTGACAGAATGCAGGGTTTTATAATCTAGATATTGTATAAAGGATGTAGCACACGCACTGTTGAGTCAAGTGCCAGTGGATTAGACACCTGTTCCTGTGAGACACGATGCAACAAAGTTCAGTGCAACATGGGCAAGTGCTCGTGTGTGTGTTTGTGTGGGTGGGGTGTGCGTGAATAAAATGATTCACATGACTCCCACAAAATAGAAATATCTAAACATAAAATATCTAAAACAAAGTAACAAATGATTATAAAATATAAAGATTGACAGCTGGAAGTGTATGCAAAGTTTCCATTTAGGCTGTAACACATCTTCGCAGCGATGAGCAATGGCGTGCTGAAATTTGTGTGCTCACGAATCTTCATTATAACAAATGAATTGTAGAAAATATGAAATAATCATTATGCATATATTTATTGTGATATAACAAATTTTTGAGATTCTGATTAACTAATATGATATATTTGCTTAGCGGCAAAAAAAAAAAAAAAAAAAATACAAATAATAAAATCAAGAGCAAGATCGCGTAAACTGTTAATACCGGCTATTGTAATATCATCATCAGGTAAGATTACTCACATTCATTTATGTACTCAGTTACATTAAAAAAAAAAAAAAAAAAAAAAAAAAGGAAAACAAGTTAAACTAAAAGGAACCACACAATAACAAGGTTTGCTATACTAGCCATTTAGTATTTATTGTGTAATAATACTAATGGCAATCATTTTGAATGAATGCAATGCACGCATACAGAGCGCGTGATCTCTGTGACGCCCAGATGCACAAATCAGACCCTCCCACCTCTGTAATAAACACGGAGATACTAGTCCATCGAAACTCAAACGTAGTTTAGAAAACTAGTCCCGTCTGAATAGTGCTTAAGATGTCTTTTAGAGATTATAAATGCAGTGCTGTTTGCTGGCATTCTGCCAAACCACGCACACAGCAGCCACTTTTAGTTAAAAATAAAAGCGTTCTGTGAATGTTAATGCTTTTAATAACAAATATTTATCTGGAGCGTGAATGTTGGGATTTCATACATTTCATGAAGAAAAAAGTAACAGAACTAGTAATGTAACTAGCTACTAATTACTTTTGAAATAAAGTAATCAGAACAGTAATGTGATTATTTTAAAAGTAGTAGTAATCTGTAATGTTACTAATTTTCAGAGTAACTTGCCCAACACTGCTTCTGAGTGCACCACTTAAATGGGCCAGGGCATGGAACAGAGTGATCACACGAATTAAACAAATCAGAATTTGGGGGTCAAATATGCTTGTCACAGTTCACAAAACCTTCTGTGAGTATACCCTACAATAAACATCTAACCATGTTGCTTCCCAGTTGTCTTGGAGACCATCCACAGGTGAATGTAGAATCCAGGTGGTCTTTATTACATCCTTGGTGCATCCATCTTTGTTATCCTGGAAGATTTGGCCAGTGAATGCACTACACGAGCCTATGCAAAATAAATAAATAAATAAATAAATAAATAAATGTTTCAAACATTTTAATTGTCAGTTAAGTGATCTAAGCATCCTTTAAACAAGACGTGTATTTGATAAAGCTTCATAACTTTTACACTTTTCAGAGTAGATTTTTTGAATAATATACTTTTTTTTTTCTTAATGCACTGAAGCAATAATTGGCTAAACCAGGGGTGTCCTATCCTGCTCAGGGAGGTCCACTGTCCTGCAGATTTTAGCTTCAACCTCAATTAAACATACCAAAACCAGGTAATCAAGGGTTTACTACTCAGGTTAAAGCAAAAAATAAAAAAAATCCTTAGCCTGAAAAAATTTTTCCCTGAGGTTGTAGGGGTGGACACATACACAGGGTTATTTGGCAAACAAAAGAATTACAGATTATGGTGGGATATTTGAAGCACGAATAACAAGAAAGTTTACTCAGTACTATCTGGTGCAAACACAGGTTTCATGAATTCACACTTACATATAATTAGTTGAAGTAAGGGGCTGATATTTAGAAAGTCAGCTGGTTGGCAGGTTGGAAGAGCCCATCTACTCCAGTGGGCGCAACTTTACCTATTTGGAGAGTTAGGCCCTACTGGCTGCTTGAGATTTGAGATTTGGGGCGCCCGGTCGGGAGGGCTTGAGCCATTGCACAACCGGAGCACCTCACTACATTGGAACGGATGAGCCCTACCGGCCGATAGCGGAGGAGCCACGTGATTGGATAGCCCGACCAGGAGGGCCCGAGTTGCCTCGACTGGAATAGGTCACGTTGTTGACGTATGGGCCCTACTGGCTGATGAGCCCCACTGGCTGATGAGCCCCTGCTAGTCAGTGGGCAACCAGGGCAGATAACTGACTGAGAGGACCCATGAAGCCTCTGACTTGAAGGTCCTCTCAGTTGAGCAGATAAACAGGCTTTGGGCCACCGACAAAGAGCAATCAATACTCCCACAAGCACAATACTCAATGGCATCAGATGGGTAAGCCTCGCTGGCCGGGGAGCGGGTAGAAAGGAAGACCCGACTGCGCAGGCTCTCGCAGCATTCGATGGGAGATCAGGACTCAGAACATCGAACGGGTAAGCCTCACCAGGCGGGGGGAAAAGATTTGGACAGAGTTTGACAGGAGGTGGAGACTCTTGTCGTCGTACAGTGAGCACCGTCACCTGTCAAACAGGAACGAAAAGTTAGGTGGCCGCGAGACTCTCGCCGACGTCCGGTGGGAGCTCAATACTCAAGGCACCGAACGGGTAAGCCTCGCCGACCGTAGAAAGGGAAAGGTTAGGTTGTCTAGCCGGGAGGCTCTCGCTGACGTCGGATGGGAGTTCAATACTCAAGGCATCGAACGGGTAAGCCTCTCCGGACGTAAGACAGAAAGGGTAAAGTTGTGTTGCCAGGAGGCTCTCATCGGTGTCCGATGGGCAAGGCAAAGGTTGGCTCAAACGGGAGCACTCTTGCAGAGCCTGACAGGGGTTCAATACTAAGAACAATGTGTTTCTCTAAAGGATATTAATTGCATAATTGTTTAACAAATCCAATGAGCTGCTTCCAATAACAAGTCAGAAAATCTTGGTGCAGTCATTGTATTTGAAAAATTGAGTGTACAAAAAATAAATTGAATTTCCTGTGCCAGTGTATCGCCAAGGAATCAGCGATATGGTCATTGTCAATCGTCATCTTGTCAGTGCGTGAGATCGACGATACGCATCGACGATGTAATCGTGCTTGGGTGGAGTAAGAGAGAGACTCTGTTCTTGTCATGGCATGACTATTTGCTGTTTCAAACCATGCAGGTGAAAGAAAGAGAGCCTATGGAATCACCGATAGTCTAAAAGAATATATACTTTCAGATGTACTAATAAACTGATGTTAAATATAAAATTACTATATTTAAAACAGCTAGTTCATGTTATCGGGTACTACTGTCATGTTGCTTGTCTTGTGAAAAATTTGCTGCATCTGCACATGGAAGTTATCTATCTAAATGATCTGCAAATCGGTCATTGGTGAAAACAATAGTGGATTTAATTTAAAGTTCAACAATTAAACCCTAATATGGACGTAAACTAACGTGTTAAATATAGTATTCAAAACAGGTAAGTTCATATATTTGGAGTAAAGTTTAGTTGAAACTGATGCATTGGTCGTATGCGCTCAGGACCACACGCCTCATGATGAGACAGACACACCACCACAGAAACAAGAATGAGATGCATTCTAACATAACTATGGCATTAAACTCAGTTAGTGAGGCTTGTTTAAAATATTGCGCATACCAGATTACTTGATAAAGCACAATGAAATACCTTGTATCTGCAGACGATGTACGTCTGTTTGTGGATTGAGACTTCTTCACCACCTACGGGCTCAAATCATCCTTGCAAGCATGGGCAAGCGTGAAATGGAATAACGGAGAAGTTTGGTAGCCGAATTATATTAGGCCACCTTATAATGATAATAAAATACGTAATACTATTAGGTATCGATTAAAATCAAGACGATATTAGGGTCATTCTCCTATCATCACCAGTTAGGATGAATAGGCATAACTATGAAGCGGAGGTGATGTTGACTTTTGTCAGAAGAGAACCACATCCCATGGAATGATGATTTTTTTTTTCAGGCGATTATGTTTGAAAACAGCGAGTTATGCAGAGCTGAAAGGAATCGATTAGGAGTTCTGACCCCGGAATTATCCAAGTAGCTGCTCCATGGCTCCTGTAGTTGCTGAAAGTGAAACAAACTAAAAAAAATGAACGTAACATGACATTCAGCCAAGTATGGTTACCCATACTCAATTCGTGCTTTGCATTTAACCCATCCAAAGTGGACACACACAGCAGTGAACACACACACACACAGTAAACACACACCTGGAGCAGTGGGCAACCCCCCATGCTGTGGCGCCCAGGGAGCAGTTGGGGGTTCGGTCCCTTGCTCAAGGACACCTCGTTCATGGTATTGCCGGCCCGAGATTCGAACCCACAACCCTAGTGTTAGGGGTCAAACTCTCTAACCACTTGGCCACGACTCCCCCCCCCCTCCTTGGCTGTGGGAAGAGTAGACAGGTTGGTAACATTTGATGGGGCAACCTAAAAAATGAATGCGTAGCCTACTGTGTTGCCAGCTTAGCAATTGGTTGCCTAATTTGACAATTCCTTAAGCCTTGTCCACATTGGTACGTTCCTTTTGGAAAAGCCTAATTCCTCTTGTTTTGGCCTTCCAGCCTTTTAAAACAGCCTCCAAAATGGATACATTTGGAACACTGGTTTCACATTGTAGTTTAGCCTGTGGAAACAGAGGCTTCTGAAAACTATGAATATCATTTAGTCTTGTAAAACATACCAATAGACATGATTATGGCAATAACATTAATTGCAGTTATGTGCTATTCACTTCCAAGCAGTTTCTAAAGATATTTACTTGCATGCTTTTCATATTACAGTCCTAGAAAGACAACAGAATTTTACTCACACTTGCTGTCCTGCGGCAAAATGAGGGTAGTTGTGTATTAGATAAATTCTAAGTGATCACGCCAGTAAATGGTGAAATATGTCCCTAAATAAATTAGTCTTGCCAGAATAATTGCATGAAATTTATGTCTGTATAACTTCAGTGAGGTTTAAACATGCACAGTAAGACAGATAATATCGTTGGACATTTCAGTGTGGATAACGACTCTGGAAAAAAATGCCTTGGCTTTGTGGTAAAAATGGCATTGTCATCCGACTATGTCATAACCTCATTTAACAAACTTTAAGCCACCTTCCACGGTACACGACATTTGGACACAATTATCGCATTTCTCCCTCTAGCGGCAGTCGTGCAGAACTTTCAAACTGGTCGTGCAGCAACTGTTACCTTGGCATGTTCACCATGGTAAAGTTAATAATTTTAATGAATAAAATGTATAATGTATGAATACATCGTCACAAATCAGATGACCCCCAAAATAAAAACAGTAGGTTTTATGGAGCTAATCACGTAAATAATGGTTTAATAATTATTTCTCCAATAATTATTATAAACCACCATATTACATTAATTGTGTTTGAAGAATAATGTTAAAGTTAACAAAATATTGGTAATTCTGACCTCGCACCGATAGATTTGATTAGAATACATCACATCCGTTTGGGCGTTTGCACACAGTCTAGTCGCAGAAGTTCAAATATTTTAACGCATCAGAGGCTCAAATCGGATCTGAAATTTCCGCATACGTATGTGATCGGAACTCCACGTGGCTCCCGCACTACTTTCTAGCCACGAACCTCTATTTAGCGTCTTCACCTGAAAATGTATTGATTTATGACACACGGTCTGCACCGCTAGAGGAGACAGCCTCAAACTGCACCTCGGCCGGAAAGGCTGCGGTGAAAGGAGTCGCGGCAGGAAGTGGGAGAGGCTTGCTGCAGTAAGAACTGAGGTGCGGGCTGTTTGAATGCCTGCTGCTGCTGCGATACCAGCGCTCGAGGAGAGCCCGGTCTTGATCGGATCAATCGTGGTGTCAAGCGAAGCGAGCTTGGACTTTGCACGGTCTATTGGCCGCGACTTGTGGCTTGGGAAGAGCAGCTGTCACGATGACATTTGATGGTGCTCAACTGCCGTGTTTAATGATCATGGATATCAGCAAAAGTAGCAGATCTGAAAAATCCCCGGTATGGATCTCCTTGCTGGAAGGAAAATTGGGTCTGTGATAAGATGACAGACAGAGCGAACCTGGATGCTGATAGACTGTCAGTGGAGACAGGTAGGCTAATTCAGCTGTATTTATACCCTAAGGTTGATTAACTTAAGTGGCTCCACCTGTGCTAATTAGGATAAGTATCTGACGTGCTCCTCCCGAACCTTGTTATGTAGCTTTTCAACTTTTTTTAACAAGCTTTTGATATCAAGTTTTGCTGGTTATCTTTGACCTTGACAGAGTACAAGATGGCCTACAATCTAAAACATAAAATTTCTGAAATTGTTTTGTTCAAAAGAAATAATGATAAATTAAATACTAGGAAATTAATATAAAATAGGAAATATACAAAGACATTTAATATGGTTAAACATTAAAATAGTCCGAGAACTGGTAACTAAATGCCACGAATGCACACACGAAACGAGATCCAATAGCAGTGTTTATTGGGAAATCCAAAATCAGGCAGGAGGTCAAAACACAAAATAAGTCCCAACAAGAAAAACACAAGGGAACACGAGAAAGACGGGTGACGGAAAACAAGGACTCCATGAAACAGATAGAAACAAACCGGTTTAAATAGACAGGTGCAAAATGATGAAAGTGGAGACAGCTGAGTGCAATTAACAGGTGTGCAATTAACAGTGATGAATGTGACAAAGGCTTGTGGGAAACGTAATGCCTGCAGTGGGGTGACTATGGGGAAGTGAGACCACTAGTGGACACCCAGGGAAACACAGACCAGACACTGTGACACTTAAACAGGGTTCGTAGAGATAAAATAAAATTCTAATAAATAAACATAATACAAAATGGTACAAATAAACTGCAGCACATAAAAATAATGCAATGACTGTGACAACTTTGAATTTGAAAAGGTACTATGGCAAAGTTTTCGCTGTCCTTATTCAAACTGTTATTTTTTCTTCATGAATATGTGACCCGTCACGGAAACCAGTGACACAAGTCGGCAGCACAACTTTCAAGCAAAATGAGAAAGAAGCATTTTTTCTTTTTCAAAATTGGTGATTTTCGTTTTTTTTTTTGCAGAATCTGTTAGTTGAGATCACAAAGAAGCCTCTCCGTGTTTGAGATAGCAGTATTGGTATATTTAACTCTGGAGTCTAAGGGTATTTTGGGGCCTGGAGAAGTTTTGTCATGCCCTGATATTTGTGCTTTTTTCAGTTTCTTATAAATATCTAAATGGGTAAAGTCTAATATCACTGTAATCAGCACAAACTGGGCTATAATAATATGTGAAATGCATGTATATACATGATTGTATTTTTGAGAAAAAAAAATGTTATGCATGGTTAGTGAAAAACTAAAAATGTTAAATCACCTGAACCAAAATTATGTGAAAATCATCTTGTTTACTCACTCACACAAAACAATATATTGATTTAAATTTTCTAAGACACTTTTTGTTGGTAAAAGTCATATGTGAGTAGGCGTCAACTATCATGAATATCATTGTGATTTACACCAGAGAAGACAAAGGCCCACATAATGAGCTGCATAATGAGCCTCTCATTCAACTGTGCCACTCTGAGGGAGGAGTTACAAGAAAGAATGTGAGAACAAAATAAAAGTATATAATTTTATGTTTGTAGTCTATTAAGAATATATTTAATTATCCCACAACATAATTTAATATCCACTTGGGGGAGCAGTTAAACAGTTTATTAGGGACAATCAAAGCTTACTTTCAAACATATTTTTTGGCATCCTTACTCCAGTCACACAATCCTTCAGAAATCCTTTTAACAATCTTATTTTCTACCAAAAAAAAAAAAACATGTATTATTATCATCATTATTATTTTTTATCATAATTAATGTTGAAAAGAGCTGAGAATATTTTTCAGTTTTTTTTAGGGGGAATAAATTGAAAGAACTGCATTGTTTTTACATTTGTTAGAGTTATCTCTATTTGTTACATTTATATTATTTACATCAAGGTTTTGAATGGTGTAGTATTGTATATTGTTATTGAAACTTCATAATGTTTCACTTGATTATACATTTAGTCAGGAATTATAGTTTGGAAAAAGTATTGGGAAAAAGTCTAACTAGTAAAATGTTTACACTTTATGTGAAAACTAGTACAAATAAATAAAAAGAGACGACGAGGAAGAATGTATTGGACTGGCGTCAGACGAGTTGGACCGTAAGATATCAGAGGCTATATTGATAGTAACATTTGATGGAGATAAAGACAGAGAAATGGGGAAAATCCGTAACATTTAGAGGCAAACAGACCCACAGTGCAAACTTCGGAGATGGTTACATCCACAAAGAAGACCCCGACAAAGAGAAAGTGTGCCCGAACGACTTATTTCATTGGAGGCATCGAGATCTGCAAGAATACTTTTGTTTCTTATGGGGTGAGTTTCCATAAACATCAAAGTTTGTCGTTTTGTGTTCATTCTAAGAACACGTACACGTTATCTCATGTTTAGTTCATGTTTAGACCTTCCCATATCTACCTATTGTTATTAGCTAGCTCATCTGTTATCACAGAATCCTGTTAAAAAAGTAAATTCACCAAGTTTTATGTAGAAAACCAGCAAATAACAAATAAAATTAGCATCAATATGTACTTTTTGTTTACATAAACATTAAAATAATAACATTAAAAATGATGGCCACATTTTAAAGATTTTTTATAAAAAGATAAAACTCATATATTTCAGCCTCTAAATCATTTTTATAAAAGTCAAAAAAGATAAATTACTGACATTTACAATGCACATTCTCCTTTATTATTAATAGTATGCGGTCCGATTTTTCCCGTTGTGTCTGTCGTTGCTATGCAGGGGGTATGGCTTATCTAAATGAGATGTAAATGAGCCCCATTGTCACTCGCAGCAGTGAGAACTGCACAATGTTTAAAGGCTAGTTTCTACTTTTTGAGCTTTTTTGAGTGCCTACCTTCAAATGGCCACAACTTCTCCAAATATTATCATATTTCCATGTGTTACACATTGTTGGAAAGCTTGGAGACTACACTTTCAGAATCTGTGAATAACTCAAAATGCTCCAGAACCGACTTGTGTCCCTACTTTCCGTGATTGGTCACATATATGCTTGACCCAAAGAATGAAAGCTGTGTCATACACTTGGAAAATGTTGAGCTTTATTATGCTCACGGACACTAGGGGTTTGACAATACTCTTAACTCACAAGGTGAGACAAAATTCCAATACTTGGTTCACTAGAACGAGATATGCTTTAAGAAATTTTAAAATTGAAAAATATTTGTCTTCCAATCACAAAAAGTAAAACAATGCAGTTTTTTATGTTTGAACTAATCTAGTACTTAACAAGTGATTATTTTGCTAATCATGTAACCTTATTTTGATGAGTAATCTGATATTTTGTTAGTAATACAAATTGAACTAAATGCAAAAACAGGTTTAATATGACTATATTTATATATAAAGTAACAATGAGGCAATAATCATTGGCCTCAAATAAAGTATCAAAACCAAATACATGGTTTTGTTGAACAACACTGTTTAATACATAATGTAATATGCCAATATTACAACAACAACCTGGTCTCACAGAATTCCGTGAAATGTCCACGGGTCCTTAACTCAAAATCCGTGAAGCCATCACGGAATTGCCCCAAATTCCGTGACCCGGCCACGGATATTTCTCCAACGCAAGTCAATGACACTGACCTCCCGTGATCCACACACGGATACCCGTTTCAATGACGGAGTACAGAACTCGCTGAACGGACGTGCTTTCTCATTTGGAAACGCAACATTTGAAGTATTTGTTTCTTTTCCAAAATCAAATGCCATAATGACATTAACCAGACAGCTGTTGTAGTTATTGCATTGTCCTGTCATCATAAAAATTACGTTTGTTTCAGTTACAAAAGTCCCGTGATGGCACGGACCTCCACAACCTGACCTCACTCACTTGTTTAGGAACTTACAAGCTTTTCGTCGACACTGTTGCAATGGCATGTAATTAACTTGGCATTTTTTCTCGTCCTGTCATCATAAAATCCAGTTTGATGGTGTTTTACACACATTTTGGCTATAGTCAGAACTAAAATCTGTGATAGGAGCACGGAGTGAGTCTGTGCTTAGATCACGGATAACTCTAACGCAAGTCAATGACACTCATCTTCCGTGGTCCGTACACGGATCGTTTCAGTGATGGAGTACAGACCTCACTCAATGGACGTGCTATCTCATCTGGAAAAGCAACATTTTAAGTATTTATTTTTTTCAACACCAAATACCATGACCAACCTGACTGTTATTGTAACTATTGCATTGTCCTGCCATCATACAGATTCACTTTGATTCTGTTAGCCTAACTAAAATCTGTGATACGAGCACGGAGTGAGTCTGTGCTGAGATCACGGATAACTCTAACGCAAGTCAATGACACTCATCTTCCGTGGTCCACACACGGAAACCCAGTCTCACGGCAGTTCGTGATTTTGTCACGTAATTTAATCTATTTATTCGTAGCAGGCACACGTTTATTTCCTTATTTTCATGATTGCAGCACGTTTTTTTAAACTAATGCATTTCAACTGGAGGCATCTTTCGTGCATCAGCACAATATTTTCTGATTAATTATTATTATTATTATTTAATTTTTCACAGGACAACAGAAGAAACTCACTGAAACTTGAAAAAAAAATCGGAGCTTAACTTACTGTACAAAACTGAGCAACATACTGTATTGCTGGTGACTAAAACACATTAAAACTTTTTTAGCAGTAAAATGCGCAATGGTTCTTTTTTTACTTTTTCATTGATTTTTATTTTTTTCATAGGCCTAGATTTAATTTTTTTTTATTACAGAATTCAATATCAAGTCCTTGACACATAACTGTAACACATTTTCACATTAAGAAACAATTTAGTTTAAATAAAAAGAACAAGAAATATCTAAAAATAAATAAATTATTTATTAGCGATAGGCCTACAGATTTATTTTTTTTTATTTATTTTTTATTTTTTTACTTTAGACTCTAAAGTTAAAAGTTTTTATTAAGGCTATTGTAAAGGCTTCTTAAAAATGATGTCGCTGATGAGCCTCTGATCGCTGTCAGATTCTGTGATATGAATGTCCGCTAATGGGTTTAGAATGAGCCCCGCTCGGCCCGTGTTCTGGCTTACTGTAATATTTCACCTGTAATAAGACCGAAATAATATAATTAAAATAAAGAAATGAATGAATACATGATAACATCTAAATAAATGTTGATAGATTTAGCGTTATAGTTTTAAAAATATTAATAAACAGCAAATCAACACAGAAAGACCTAAATAATAATAATACATAATTAATAAACAGCGCCGCCCCTCCCACTACGCGCATCACGCGCTGTGCGTCAACCCCAAAGCGTCAAAAACTGAAGCGTGGTCAAGCGCCTCTAGCGTCATTGACATGAGATGTTTATCGCTTTGAAATCACGTTCAAGAAGTCTCATTCAGCACACATCGCGATACTTTCCATCAGTTTGCAAGAGCCGCAGGTTGGGTGAGTTATACAGTCTATGGTGAGTAGTAGTAAATATGCTATTTTAATGCCTGTCCTAAAACGTATTCTGTCTTCTTTATTAATCAGATGAGCGCCTTATGTTTACTCTCTGTATTACATCGGTCATCCGAGGCTGTCTTTGAGTTTCATTGTGTTTAACTAAATGAACACAGCTGCTAACTGGTTAAACTCTATCGGTCACGTGACGTGACGTGACGTGCCACAGACCTGGGATCCGTTTTATATTCATTTCAGGTTCAAAGATGTAAGTTGTATTTGTAGTAAAATCATGGTAACCATGACACCTACAAAAGTAGGTAAAACCCAGTAAACAAGACATTTACCATGTTTTTTTTTGTTGTTTTTTTTTTTTACCACAGTAACTGTAGCTTTACTGTAGTATAGTAATAGCACATTAATCACCAAATTAACTATAGTTGTACCACTGTAATGGTAGTGTTTTAATGTGCTTTTATATGACTTATTTCACAGTAATCACATTTACTGTACCATGCTTGTAATACCTTTTTAATGTAAAAAAAAAAAAAAAAACATTTTCCCCATCTTGCAGTTCAATTCATATTTGTTTATATCTTAAATATTTTGCTCACAGATCACTATTAACATTCTGTATATAATTCTGTTTTATTTTCTTTCCCCTTGTATTAATTTTTTAGCTGAAAAGACGTAAAGTAAGCAGTCACCCCAGTGGTGTTTGTGGAGAGGTATTCCTTCAGAAATGGAGAAGACAGAAAGCTGCAGAGGCAGGTTGGTCTGTGATAGTTTGTCCCTTTTATCAAACATTCCTGTTGTTATCATTTGCACAGCATTTTGTTGTTTCTTAAACTGTTGTACGGTCCAAATACCCACACTTGCCATCTTTGCACATTTCCTTTATTTGGCCCAAGTGAGCATGAAGATCACAATGTGTGTCGATCTTAACATGACAAAGTTCGTTTCAACTTTGTATTTTAAAAGAAACTTCTAAATGTCTTTTCAATAGTCCCTAATAATACATTTTAATGCGCTTTTCTAGAACCCAAAGCGCTAAAATTAGCGCCCTATTAACCCTATTAAAGATGACAATTTATTTTGTGGTGCTTCTAATTAAGTGATAAAAAGAAGTTACAAATGATGTACAAAATAAATATACTTTTCTGTGCACCAAGAAAACATGCAACACTTTGTTTTACTACTAAATTAGTCTCAATTTCTAATTATTATAATTAATATTTCACAAACATTGGAAAGTTGCGTGACCTCTTGTTAAACCCCTGCAAAAAGTCTCACATTAATTCCAAAACATGATGCATGATGGGATACACTAAGCGTTGTATAGCGCTCCGGAGCAGTATTGGAGAGGTTTAGTGTGTGTTAAGGACACCGTGCTTTGGCATTATTAAGACCGGGGACAGTCTCATAGTCACGTACACACACTCTCAAGTGAATAAGACCTCAAGTGTGGGTATCTGGAAAGGGGAAAAGTCTTTAAAATGATCCCTAAATACAGTCGCACATCAAAGTCTTAATAATTCACTAATGCTTTCATGGTCTAAAAAATAATGTATGTAAGTAATGTATAAGTTAAAGTATATAGTAATGTATAAGTTGCATGTAATGAAATAATATTTCCTTTCTTTCTGTCTTACAGGATTGTTTGCAGATAATGCTGTTCTTCTTTTTCAGAAGTTTTTGGGGAGCCAACCCTCACAAACCTTCCTAAAAACTAAAAGAGCTATTACTGAGTCTCAGCGACTCTTGCCACGATCAGCTCTTCCCAGGTACATTTGTTTACTCATCAAATGCTCTGGTCTGAATCTTACTTTAAATTAACTTAATTATATGTTTAATGAGAAATATTGCTCATTGCACACAGAGTAAGATTATCTTGTTTCACAGAAGAGAAGGAAGACCAAGGAAATGATTTGCTCAGGATGAGGAATGAAGATGGTCATCTTGTGCTCAAGCCTCTGTTTTGTGTGTGTTGAAGCAATGCTGTGTTACAGGACTTTATGATGATCTCTCACAGGACTGGTCATGTCAGCCGTAATTATTCTTTCCAATGTTTTTATATTTATTTTATTTTATTTGATACAGCTATAATAATTATAGCATGTTAGCAAAGTTTGACTGGAACATTTTTAATCTAAAGTTTTTAAAAAACACCACCTGTTATTCTTAAAAGCATACAAGTGTCATAAAAGTGGTTTAATTGATATAAACACCAATTGACATTATCTCACTGTTTTGTGAATGTTGTGTTATAAATTGTGAATTGATAGTTGATTGGTTTGAGCAAAGCCTTACACTGCACAGACTAAAACACATTTGTGAGAGAAGTCATTAGCTCTGGAGAAAGATTCTAGAGGAAGAAAACACATTTACTGCAACAATAGATGATTTCTAGAGTCTCTGAGAACTACACATGCTAATGGAGTCTCATGAGCAAGTCCTTTGCCTCTGTAACTTTTTCTAAATTCTTGCATAATGAAATTGTTTATTGCAGTATTTTAACAATTTTACTTTGTACAGATGATCTCATCAACCAAATGAGGGGTTTTGACCAAGTGATGCTCTTGAAAGGAGTGAAAGAAGAGGATGTGGTAAATTGTCTTCAGAGAAAAAGCTTCTCAAAAGATCTTAAAACAGCTTGAAGAATGGTAAGTGTACAGTACTACAAGGGTCATAGTTACTCACCCTGCTAAAATCACACAGAACATAAGATGAGCTCTATGTCCATTAAACAACTTCATCTGGATTGTTTGTTTCACTTTGACCAGGTCTGGGATCTTAGGACTGGGAGATCTCACTTGCACCCAGTTAACCACCATAGAGAACATTTATCAGAAGCGCTGTCTGGGTAGGGCAAGAAACATCATCAAGGATGCCTCTCACCCTAACCATGGACTTTTCACCCTCCTTCCATCCGGCAGGCGTTACAGGAGCCTACGCTCTCGAACTAGTACCTGCTCTTTTACTGCACTGGTCACAGTACTTTACATACATGTATTGCACTACTCATATTTTGCACAGACTGCACATGGTTAAATCCATTACACTATAAACTGTCTAAAGCTGTTACTGTACAAGCACAGTAAACTATTTCTACAATAAATATAATTGCACTACTATTATTTTGCATATAATAAATTGTTAAACTATACTTTTGCACACTCATTCAACTGTATTTATTACCACTGTTCTCAAGTTCCTGCTATTCATAATGTATATATAATTCTTCTTTGCTCTGTTCATAATGTACATACAATCCCTACATTAAATTCATATTTATATTCTGTATATACTCTGATCAATATTGTATATAGCAACTCCACTGTAAATTCTGTATATCATAGCTTTACTTACTCTGCACTTTTATGTATATAAAACACTATATTCTTGCACTTCTGGTTAGATGCTAACTGCATTTCATTAGCTCTGTACTTGTACTCTGCATAATGACAATAAAGTTGAATCTAATCTAATATAATCTAATCTAATCTTCTGGCTGAGAACAAGCTACACCACATCAGTGCTGGATATCAACCAAAAGCTTTTTCCAGACACGAGAGAAGATCACGATGAAACCAGTTTAGATGTGTTGATAAGGAATCATTATTTTCTGAAACAGTATCAAATGTCTTATATGTATCACATGATCTGTATCACAGTTGACTGGATGGGACTGTGACTTTTAAGGACATTTCATCACTCATCTGTGTGAACTGATTAATATATGAGGTTAATGTATTTTTGATTATGAATAATTATTTTCCTTGAATCTTATTTGTCTTGATGCTACTTTATCATCTTTATAGTCTATGCTTCAATAAAATGAATATGACGAATATTGTGTTCTGAAGATTCTTGTTAAATACATCATTTTAGGTAGGCTCATATGTGTTTATTTTAGACTTGGAAAAACTACATAATCATTATTGGGATTATTTTTTACTTAAGACATAAAAATATTTGATCAGATTAATGACATCTGGGACATCAGTACACCTGAAAGTTATTATTGTTTATATTTAGTAACAAATGCCAATTGTTTTGTGAAAGAAAGGGAGTTACGAGATTAATTATTTTGCATTACAAGATGGTGCCATGGGCTTTATAGTTACAAACACTTGAGGGATAACTGAGAATGTAGCAGGAATGATCAACGTGGATCTTGTACTGCATTAAAACCAAGAGCACACACATTACCGATGTCCAGCACATGAGGAGCAAGAGACAGGGGTGAGAGGACATTTTTACACTGATTTTTGCTAATTAGTTATTAGTAATATATATATATATATATATATATATATATATATATATATATATGTATATATATATATATATATATGAATGAATTTGTCCTTGTGTAATAGTGAAGTATCACAATGTGTATACATTGTCCTTGATTACGGCTTAACAGTGGGGAATAGATAATGGCATGTTGTTGCAGGTTCATCCATTATATTTATTGATGTTTACTTCAAAAATCAAATAAATAATCTATTATTTTTATTATCAAAACATTTCTTTATAATTTTTCCATGTTTCATCAGATGGCCTCACAATGTCCTGTCAAAAGGTATAATAGCAATGATGTAAGAATTAGAAAACAGAGGACTGTGAAAACTGTCAGATACAAATGTGACTCAGCTCAGTTTGTTGTCCATGATGTGGAGAATACATATATGTAGGTTTTACTGCCCTTCTACCCCCAGGGGCCCAGTAGCACCCCCCGGAAGAGCCAAAAACTGTACATTTCAAAAGGCTGTAAATCAGAGTCCAATTAACATATCAAAGCGAAAATCAGCATGATTACTACTTATGCTATGCTGATAAAATAATGTTGGGCACAGTTTTCAGAAATGAATGGAAAGGTGGCATAAAGGCATTTTACATATTGCATACTCTAAAATACTAAATTTCACCATGCCTCTCAAATATATCATAGTGGTTTACACAGTGAACATATTTATATGTCTAGTTTACCATTCAATATATTATTTATTTCATTTCGTTAATAAAACTTTTTAAACTACATTACCCATAAGCCTCCATCGTTCTATCTATGGAAAGGGAATACTAGGCGCTGTTTTTTGTAGTTCATTGAAGTTATTCTTAGGGTTAGTGTTAGGATCTCGGTAAAAAGGTGATTTTTCTCAACATAGAAACACCCAATGTTGACTTAATATATTTACTAATGTGATAAAAGCAGCAAAACATACTTTTGTAACATGATCCGCTGTTTAATATGGGTTAAAAGATAATCCAACCACAGACAGTCCTGCGATGACAAGGGACATTCACAGCCAATGACATCAAAGCTGAGCAGCGTCATCACACTTCCTTAACCATTTATTGTCATTCATGAACGCTGTTTTCCGTTTTTCGGCTAAAGGGATAGATTGGTTAACAATAAATTAAATTTGCCACCTATTAGATAGTGTTTTATTAACGTCTACACCTTCTTCCAACAATAATGCAAATACAGAAATTATTGTTATTCAGCTTGACAACAATTTGGCAATATCGATGTGTACATGTGTGTGTACAACACGTGATGTGAACTGCACAGTCACAGTTGTATCTTATCTAACCAATAGATTCATTTCATTCAATTTAAAAGATAATTTTTTTCCTGACCAAAGACAAGAGCATTTACTAATAAAAAGTAAAGAGTGAAATTATTAAGTTATTAAATTATTTAAATTTGTTTCTGTGATTTGCCTTGCTTTACCAATTAATCTCTAGTTATAAAAACTGAAATAAAGCATAATGAACATACATAATTTTGTAAGAGTTTTCCAGTATTTATAGATATGTCAAACTCATTTAAAGACAAAGTGCGCATATTACTGCACTGTCACCAAGCTCGTTTTTAAAGAATAAAACTATGAAGAAAAAAAAGGCAGTTATGTTGTAAACGTTAACATTTTTCAGTGTGCAAATTATTTTATTAAAAAACAAAACATTATAAATATGGTATATATCTTTCAGAGAACACCGTAAAACTATACATTTTCTTAAAAGATTCTATTGACCAAAAAGTGATACAACACTTAATGTTTCAAACTCACAAAAAAACATCATGAAGACATGCATGTCAAGTGTGCAATATCATCTATAAAACTCAATCAGCAGAGCATCACGTAAACACTGATTGTCCGAACAATGGAAGAAAGATAAAGTGTTCAGGAAAACAAACACCTGCTACATAAAAATGCAGAAATATAACTTTAACAATAACATCATTCACTTCATGACTGGAACTAGGGGATTGCTGTGCATGAATATGTGCTTTACTTAAACTCCTGATGAGAACTGAAGCTTTTTTATTATAAAAGCACCAGAAGTAAAGTTTACTGTATGAAGCTTGACAAAGAGAACACAATGCTTTATCAATATGATAAATGCTATTTTTTAACTATTGTTGTCATCACTGGTTCTGTATACAGTACAGTATATGGGTTGCTGGAAGGTCACAATGTATTCATTATAAGCTTAATTAAAACAAAGTTACATTTTCTGCAGAAATCAAACCACTGCAAAGTCTTGAGTCACTGATCCAGGAACCATTTCTCTGTGTGTGTGTGTGTGGGGGGGGGGGGGGGGGGGGGGGTTAAAGAGGTGAATCCTTGTGCATGACGGAGAACTACAGTGTTATCTGGAAACAATCCTGTAAGACAGAAAGGATAGAAATATTATGTAATTAAATGCAACATTACTGTGTTTTTTTTAGACCATGAAAGCATAATCGGCAAAGATGCTGTATAATTAAATGTTAAATGCATCCATTATTAAAAGCAAGTCATTAATAGCAATATCTAGTCATGGAGATCACGTATAGTGGGAACATGAACTGATGGGGCTTATTTGAAGTAATTTAATGAGAAGCCAATGAACAATATAAACTTTCTGACTGTGTGGGGCAACTGATTTTCCAATATTGTGATAGTGTCAGATGAGATTGTCCAGGGGCTTGTACAATATCATACAAGTGTTAAATTGAATTAGTGAATTATTAAGACTTTGACGTGCGACTGTATTTAGGGATCATATTTTAAAGACTTTTCCCCTTTCCAGTTACCCACACTTGAGGTCTTATTCACTTGAGAGTGTGTGTACGTGACTATGAGACTGTCCCCGGTCTTAATAATGCCAAAGCACGGTGTCCTTAACACACACTAAACCTCTCCAATACTGCTCCGGAGCGCTATACAACGCTTAGTGTATCCCATCATGCATCATGTTTTGGAATTAATGTGAGACTTTTTGCAGAGATCTCACAGGAGGTCACGCAACTTTCCAATGTTTGTGAAATATTAATTATAATAATTAGAAATTGAGACTAATTTAGTAGTAAAACAAAGTGTTGCATGTTTTCTTGGTGCACAGAAAAGTATATTTATTTTGTACATCATTTGTAACTTCTTTTTATCACTTAATTAGAAGCACCACAAAATAAATTGTCATCTTTAATAGGGACTATTGAAAAGACATTTAGAAGTTTCTTTTAAAATACAAAGTTGAAACGAACTTTGTCATGTTAAGATCGACACACATTGTGATCTTCATGCTCACTTGGGCCAAATAAAGGAAATGTGCAAAGATGGCAAGTGTGGGTATTTGGACCGTACAACAGTTTAAGAAACAACAAAATGCTGTGCAAATGATAACAACAGGAATGTTTGATAAAAGGGACAAACTATCACAGACCAACCTGCCTCTGCAGCTTTCTGTCTTCTCCATTTCTGAAGGAATACCTCTCCACAAACACCACTGGGGTGACTGCTTACTTTACGTCTTTTCAGCTAAAAAATTAATACAAGGGGAAAGAAAATAAAACAGAATTATATACAGAATGTTAATAGTGATCTGTGAGCAAAATATTTAAGATATAAACAAATATGAATTGAACTGCAAGATGGGGAAAATGTTTTTTTTTTTTTTTTTACATTAAAAAGGTATTACAAGCATGGTACAGTAAATGTGATTACTGTGAAATAAGTCATATAAAAGCACATTAAAACACTACCATTACAGTGGTACAACTATAGTTAATTTGGTGATTAATGTGCTATTACTATACTACAGTAAAGCTACAGTTACTGTGGTAAAAAAAAAAAAAAAAAAAAAAAAAAAAAAAACATGGTAAATGTCTTGTTTACTGGGTTTTACCTACTTTTGTAGGTGTCATGGTTACCATGATTTTACTACAAATACAACTTACATCTTTGAACCTGAAATGAATATAAAACGGATCCCAGGTCTGTGGCACGTCACGTCACGTCACGTGACCGATAGAGTTTAACCAGTCAGCAGCTGTGTTCATTTAGTTAAACACAATGAAACTCAAAGACAGCCTCGGATGACCGATGTAATACAGAGAGTAAACATAAGGCGCTCATCTGATTAATAAAGAAGACGGAATACGTTTTAGGACAGGCATTAAAATAGCATATTTACTACTACTCACCATAGACTGTATAACTCACCCAACCTGCGGCTCTTGCAAACTGATGGAAAGTATCGCGATGTGTGCTGAATGAGACTTCTTGAACGTGATTTCAAAGCGATAAACATCTCATGTCAATGACGCTAGAGGCGCTTGACCACGCTTCAGTTTTTGACGCTTTGGGGTTGACGCACAGCGCGTGATGCGCGTAGTGGGAGGGGCGGCGCTGTTTATTAATTATGTATTATTATTATTTAGGTCTTTCTGTGTTGATTTGCTGTTTATTAATATTTTTAAAACTATAACGCTAAATCTATCAACATTTATTTAGATGTTATCATGTTATCATGTTTCTTTATTTTAATTATATTATTTCGGTCTTATTACAGGTGAAATATTACAGTAAGCCAGAACACGGGCCGAGCGGGTCTCATTCTAAACCCATTAGCGGACATTCATATCACAGAATCTGACAGCGATCAGAGGCTCATCAGCGACATCATTTTAAGAAGCCTTTAATAGCCTTAATAAAAACTTTTAACTTTAGAGTCTAAAGTAAAAAAATAAAAAATAAATAAAAATAAATAAATCTGTAGGCCTATCGCTAATAAATAATTTATTTATTTTTAGATATTTTTTGTTCTTTTTATTTAAACTAAATTGTTTCTTAATGTGAAAATGTGTTACAGTTATGTGTCAAGGACTTGATATTGAATTCTGTAATAAAAAAAAATTAAATCTAGGCCTATGAAAAAAATTAAAATCAATGAAAAGTAAAAAAAGAACCATTGCACATTTTACAGCTAAAAAAGTTTTAATGTGTTTTTGTCACCAGCAATACAGTATGTTGCTCAGTTTTGTACAGTAAGTTAAGCTCCGATTTTTTGTTCAAGTTTCAGTGAGTTTCTTCTGTTGTCCTGTGAAAAATTAAATAATAATAATAATAATTAATCAGAAAATATTGTGCTGATGCACGAAAGATGCCTCCAGTTGAAATGCATTAGTTTAAAAAAACGTGCTGCAATCATGAAAATAAGGAAATAAACGTGTGCCTGCTACGAATAAATAGATTAAATTACGTGACAAAATCACGAACTGCCGTGAGACTGGGTTTCCGTGTGTGGACCACGGAAGATGAGTGTCATTGACTTGCGTTAGAGTTATCCGTGATCTCAGCACAGACTCACTCCGTGCTCGTATCACAGATTTTAGTTAGGCTAACAGAATCAAAGTGAATCTGTATGATGGCAGGACAATGCAATAGTTACAATAACAGTCAGGTTGGTCATGGTATTTGGTGTTGAAAAAAATAAATACTTAAAATGTTGCGTTTCCAGATGAGATAGCACGTCCATTGAGTGAGGTCTGTACTCCATCACTGAAACGATCCGTGTACGGACCACGGAAGATGAGTGTCATTGACTTGCGTTAGAGTTATCCGTGATCTAAGCACAGACTCACTCCGTGCTCCTATCACAGATTTTAGTTCTGACTATAGCCAAAATGTGTGTAAAACGCCATCAAACTGGATTTTATGATGACAGGACGAGAAAAAATGCCAAGTTAATTACATGCCATTGCAACAGTGTCGACGAAAAGCTTGTAAGTTCCTAAACAAGTGAGTGAGGTCAGGTTGTGGAGGTCCGTGCCATCACGGGACTTTTGTAACTGAAACAAACGTAATTTTTATGCTGACAGGACAATGCAATAACTACAACAGCTGTCTGGTTAATGTCATTATGGCATTTGATATTGGAAAAGAAACAAATACGTCAAATGTTGCGTTTCCAAATGGGAAAGCACGTCCGTTCAGCGAGTTCTGTACTCCTTCATTGAAACGGGTATCCGTGTGTGGATCACGGGAGGTCAGTGTCATTGACTTGCGTTGGAGAAATATCCGTGGCCGGGTCACGGAATTTGGGGCAATTCCGTGATGGCTTCACGGATTTTGAGTTAAGGACCCGTGGACATTTCACGGAATTCTGTGAGACCAGGTTGTACAACAAATACCAGCAGAAGGCACCAACAGACTGGTGATGTTTCATGTGATTCAATGAAGTTTGAATCCATTAAATTTTAATTTTTGGCCACATGCAAAGTCAGAAATGTTTATTTTGACATTTTGATGTACAATAAACCGAATATTTAGAAATATGTTGATATGTTGATTCTCAAGTGTTGGCATAGGTTTAAATTATTTAGATTTCCCAGCAATCAAATAATTCTTTTGGCGAAGATGGGATTACTCTGAGCAAGTTGGAGCTATATTCTGCAAGACAGTGACTGAGTTTGGACAACTCTGGGCTAGACCCACCTTCTATCTTCCAGGCCATGCAGAAGGCAATAGTAGTGGTCTGTTTAGTCTGGTCTGTATTGATGTATCCCACAAGGTCAGCAGTTTCTTCAGTGTGGCTTGACTCTTTTGAAGTAACAGCTGTGTGATACGTCCCAGTAATCTGTCCAATCTCATTCTCCTTCAACTCCATCACAGAACCGAGTTCGTTTTTCCACTTTCCAGACACTATTGAACTTCTGACTTTCTAGATAAACGCAAAAGTGAGAAAGGCTTATTTAATTTAAAAAATATTAAAATTATTACCACATTAACAATAAATAGAATATATCTTGTCAATACATTTTCCAGCTTGCATTTATTTCTTATCAACATTTAGTAATAACTAATAGTGTAAATTGTGTTATTTACCACAATCTTAAAAATGTTGAAAAAAATTACACAAATTATGTGTAGCACTCTAGTTAACATAATTTTGGTCAAAATGGAATGAAACTATTGGAGGAATTCAGCTGTTTATACATTATTATGTGTAGTTTAAAATAAACAGTCTATAAACTACAGGTAAATATTATTAAACTGCTTTACAGAGAGATAGTTATGACTTGTTGAAGCATGACTATTAACTAAATAGGTACATGTGCGTTAATGTATTTAGTGCATACGTATTGTAAAGTTTTTTACCTCCATGTTTCAAGTTCCAAAGTGTACTTGAGAGAGCAAGATAGTGAAGAAAAAGAACAAATACAATTACTTAATAAATTAGATGTTTCAGGTAGTTAATGAAACAGAATACAATTGAAAAATTTAATAAAAAAAAGTTATAGAATTGCAAAATATTTATCATTGACTAATTTATGGTGTATGAAAGCATTTTAAAATAAATTACCTGAGTAAAGTAATGAGATGCCAGAACACTCTGGGAGTGAAATGGAGAGCAAGTGTTTGTTTTGCAAGTAATAAAGAAAATGAAATACACATGGAATGGGAGGTAGATACATGTGTAGTGTGACTAGTCAAACTAGTCTGCCAAGAAAGGTGGGTCCTCAAACAAATGAAAAAGTAAGCTCCTTCCTCTATATGTTTTACAGATAAAAGTACACATGGTTCTTTGGAAGGTGAGTAACAGTTATGATAAGATAAAATACAAATGTACTGAATATACACAAGCCATCTCAACTTTAAATGTAATTTTGTTGTGTAGCATTACGCAGCTGAGTAATTCCACTTTTTGAACTTTTTAATCATTAAAACAAATTAAGACATTCATATCTTTATCTCAGCTATGAATTTTAAAATGTAAAAAACATTGACTTGGTTCTAAATTAATATAAATCTGTCATCAGTATACAAGTCATTAAAGTGAAGTGATATCTGTAGTTGACCATGCTAGAATGTAAAGAGCTCAAAACCGAGCCCTGGGGGACACCAGTTTGTATTGACTCAACCTTGGACCTGTGACCATCCATAAATACAAAGTGACTTTAATCAGCAAAGTAGGATCTAAACCAATCAGGTCAATCTCACATAAGACACATAAGACATATTTGAGATGTTCAAGTAATAAAAAGTAACTAGCCGCATCTCCACTGAGTGCTAGTGCATGTCAGGGCTAGTCACATTTCCACTGCCATTTCCAAAGCCTTGTCATGGATTCCTCTAGGTAAACCACACAATGCAGAACAACTGGGATTTGGGAGGAGTTTCTCGGAGTTTGGAGATGGACATCACTGCTGCTCATTTTCCATGTTTTCAAATAAAGCTCTCAGCTAACATCTACATTTGTAACAATAAAAGCAATTTTAATGGCAAAAGTTATTTTCAGACACCAGCAAGTTTAAAGGCTGTGTATGCTAACATCCCTGCAGTAAATAAGTTATGCTGATGGAAATACCAGAGACTGCTTGAAGAACAAATCATATATGATTATAATCATGTATTTATTTGGTATTTGTTCTGTCTCTTCCCCATGTCTTGGTAGATGCCATACCTCTGCATCTGCATATGTAATTAATTTCATTTACTCAATTGAACTCGTGTAATTCATATTAACAGTACAATGAGACATGAGACAGCGCTCAAAACTCCTCAGATTAAATTATTAATCTTGTGAAAAATGGATATAAATGCCAATTGACTCTGAAGCTATTTAGCGTGTATGAGGATCTATCCAAAATTTTCTAGTGTGTTATATGTGTACACCTTTGGACTTGAATGGACCTTTTCTTATGTGCATTCCTGTGGTCACACTACAAAGTTTGCAACAAACAATTATTTTTAAAATCAATTAATCTAATGATTATTGAACCGATTTATTGACTAACCTTTGATTATATCACTGATTAATCAGTAGATTTTTATTTGCCTTTAAGCAAAGATAGCTCCAGGGCTTCATTTTTTTTTTTTAGATCGGTTTTGATTAAGGTATCCGGTACATTATTATTTTCCAACAACAAATATGTGCCTAATTACATAAGCATTGTCCTATAAAAAGTAACATTATCCTTATTTATGCACAATTTCTTTCTCAGTATAGCCTTTAACTCTGAATTTATGATTTCCCCCCTTTGATTTAGTGCCTTTCAAGTACTTGACTTGATGCACATTTTGTAAAGTTGTTGAGATCTCCTCTAAAGCATTTCAGGAGACATATATGAGACCCCCAGATTATTTAGCTATAGAGAAAAGTCTAAGCACAGTGTGTGATGTTGAGATATCTAATCTAAACTTTTATGGAGACAAATGTCAAGTCACCATTATTTATATAGCACTTTAAACAAAAAAGATTGTGTCAAAGCCACTGAACAACATTATTATATAAATCTGAGAGATCCAGAGTCTCTAGCTAAGGAGAAAAATCTGAGCACAGTGTGTGATGTTGTTGAGAACTCTGTTAAAACTTTAAAGGAGACCACTGTGAGATTGTTACAGTTTTTGTCTCAGGAGACAAGTATGAGAAGCAGGAGACTCAAGCAAAAATCTGTCTAGGAGAAATTTGAGATGTTAAAAGAGATTTTTCTTTACTATGGGGTAGAGTTGGGTCCGAGTCCATCTTTGTCGAGTAAGAGTCAAGACCAAGTCCGAGTCCGAGTCCAAAAGGGGCCGAGTTGGACTCAAGCCCGAGTCCTTAAAGCCCGAGTCCGAGTCGAGTCCGCCCGAGTCCAGAAAGTAATTAAATTAAAAAAGATTATAAATTGGTATTATACATTTTTACATTCTATTAATATTTTAACCTTTCAACCCATTAAAACCAATGGCAATATAAAAATGTAATAAAAAAAATACCACTGTTACATCTAGTCATTGCCATTGAACATTTTTATTTTATGTCAACAGAACTAGTTTCCTATCAAAAAAGGTTTCAAAGGTTTTATTGTATTACAAGTGCATGAAATACAAATGAACCTGTTTTATTATTGTATCACACTATATTGTCCTTCAGTTAAAGCTGACATTTCAATTATTTAATGCCTCTCCCCCACAGACAGAGGTAAAGTGCAGCCAATGAGGAGATCATTAATGATGACAGTATGAATTTCTTGTTGTCTTGGAGAACATCATAAACATCATAAAACATCATAAAGTTACACTGCTTGTTTGGTCAATTCTGGTCTTGCAAATCCTGCAATGCTGAGCTGTGCAGCATCTGTTGGTTGCTGCCGCTGTCTTTGGTACTCGGTTGCATCGGTTTTCGGATCACCAGTACACTAAACCGAAAACCTTTTTTTTTTTCGGACGTGTCCGATTTGAATATATATATATATATATATATATATATATATATATATATATATATATATATATATATATATATATATATATATATAAAGGTTTTTTTTTTTTTTTAAGATGCATGTTTCTAACCTGTATATTGTAGATTATGTATGGGCCAAAGGGGTTTTCAGGGAAGTTGGACAATAATTAAGATTCTAAAGACTCCATGTTTAATAGGAATAAGGGATGATTTATGAAATATCTTTACTGTTTTTATAGTTAATGATGACACATTCACAAATTGAGTTTGTAGTAAACAGAACATGAACACGAGTAGAGCAGCTGATGATACTGAACTGCATCATTTGCCGGTTTGAGCGATTCCCGTTCTCGAGTCAAGAACCGGTTGTATCGGTTTTCGGATCATCAGTAAACTGAACCGAAAACCGTTTCTTGCAGATGCGTCCGATTCGAGAACCGAGGAGCTGATGATACAGCGCATTCGTGATTTAGCGTGAAGCCGACTGACTCACAGCGTCTGAACTTAACTGAATCTTTTGGTGATTGATTCTGAACTGATTCTGTGCTAATGTTATGAGTTCGGGTAAACCGAGGGCTTGAATGAAGGGCAATCTGACGAAACGTACAGTATTGTTCAAAATAATAGCAGTACAATGTGACTAACCAGAATAATCAAGGTTTTTAGTATATTTTTTATTGCTACGTGGCAAACAAGTTACCAGTAGGTTCAGTAGATTCTCAGAAAACAAATGAGACCCAGCATTCATGATATGCACGCTCTTAAGGCTGTGCAATTGGGCAATTAGTTGAAAGGGGTGTGTTCAAAAAAATAGCAGTGTCTACCTTTGACTGTACAAACTCAAAACTATTTTGTACAAACATTTTTTTTTTCTGGGATTTAGCAATCCTGTGAATCACTAAACTAATATTTAGTTGTATGACCACAGTTTTTTAAAACTGCTTGACATCTGTGTGGCATGGAGTCAACCAACTTGTGGCACCTCTCAGCTGTTATTCCACTCCATGATTCTTTAACAACATTCCACAATTCATTCACATTTCTTGGTTTTGCTTCAGAAACAGCATTTTTGATATCACCCCACAAGTTCTCAATTGGATTAAGGTCTGGAGATTGGGCTGGCCACTCCATAACATTAATTTTGTTGGTTTGGAACCAAGACTTTGCCCGTTTACTAGTGTGTTTTGGGTCATTTTCTTGTTGAAACAACCATTTCAAGGGCATGTCCTCTTCAGCATAGGGCAACATGACCTCTTCAAGTATTTTAACATATGCAAACTGATCCATGATCCCTGGTATGCGATAAATAGGCCCAACACCATAGTAGGAGAAACATGCCCATATCATGATGCTTGCACCTCCATGCTTCACTGTCTTCACTGTGTACTGTGGCTTGAATTCAGAGTTTGGGGGTCGTCTCACAAACTGCCTGTGGCCCTTGGACCCAAAAAGAACAATTTTACTCTCATCAGTCCACAAAATGTTCCTCCATTTCTCTTTAGGCCAGTTGATGTGTTCTTTGGCAAATTGTAACCTCTTCTGCACATGCCTTTTTTTTAACAGAGGGACTTTGCGGGGGATTCTTGAAAATAGATTAGCTTCACACAGACGTCTTCTAACTGTCACAGTACTTACAGGTAACTCCAGACTGTCTTTGATCATCCTGGAGGTGATCATTGGCTGAGCCTTTGCCATTCTGGTTATTCTTCTATCCATTTTGATGGTTGTCCTCCGTTTTCTTCCACGTCTCTCTGGTTTTGCTCTCCATTTTAAGGCATTGGAGATCATTTTAGCTGAACAGCCTATCATTTTTTGCACCTCTTTATAGGTTTTCCCCTCTCTAATCAACTTTTTAATCAAAGTACGCTGTTCTTCTGAACAATGTCTTGAACGACCCATTTTCCTCAGCTTTCAAATGCATGTTCAACAAGTGTTGGCTTCATCCTTAAATAGGGGCCACCTGATTCACACCTGTTTCTTCACAAAATTGATGACCTCAGTGATTGAATGCCACACTGCTATTTTTTTGAACACACCCCTTTCAACTAATTCAACTAATTGCCCAATTGCACAGCCTTAAGAGCGTGCATATCATGAATGCTGGGTCTCATTTGTTTTCTGAGAATCTACTGAACCTACTGGTAACTTGTTTGCCACGTATCAATAAAAAAATATATGAAAAACCTTGATTATTCTGGTTAGTCACTTTGTACTGCTATTATTTTGAACAATACTGTAAGTTCATTTAATAACAAATACATCGTAATGGATTATGTATAGTAAGTGGATCATGGTTTCTGCGCTGATGACACCTAATTTACTTTATATCTTCAATACTTAAATCCTCATATGCACATTATTGCTGTTACTGTATTTGGGTGTGTTGTTGCAAAACTTAATTGTAAACTTTTCATGATTATGAGGTTTTTAACTAACTGAAACTGTTCGAAAGAACCGGTTCGCGGAAAAAAAATCGAACTTCCCATCACTAATCCACATTGATATCCAGTGAGTGATGCGTGTGTTTCATCTGCAAGCATGAAATGATATGCTACTGCTGCCTGCCGGTGTGGTGCAGTAAAATGACAGAAGGGGAGACATTCATTAATTTATCATCTCAATTTTATGCTGGTTTTATTGTTACACATGACGCAGACTCGACTGTACTCTGAATATGTCCAAAGTCCAAAATGTTCAAGTCGGGGTCAAGTCCGAGTACAAAGAAAAAACTAAAAGTGATATAGAAAGTGGCATAACATTAGAAGTAAACAACATACAGAGACAAATGAACACATTTTCCCATACAATTGTGACCTCAGGAATTTAATGGAATGGTTATTTTTGACATTTGACAACATATTGACCTTATTTCTGGACAAAAATAGCAAAAAATGTCCAAAGATGTGTAGAGGATCAACTATTTTTTTGTTTTCTCAAGCGCATAGGGTGATTTTTTTTCCACAACATATTATTTCTTTATCATTCAAGTGTCTATTTTAAGATTAAATTGGGTACCAAGCTGAAATAATCTCCAAAATGCTTGTTTTTAACCCTTTGCACCAAACCCGAAAAATCTAAATATGATTTAAAGTGGCATAACTTTTGATGTAAACAACTCACAGAGACAAATGGACACATTTTTAAATACAATTCTGACCCCAGAAATTGTTATCTGTCATGTTTTATAACATCTTGACCATCTGTGATCAAAAAGAGCAAATAAGTTCATTTGAGAGTGTTTTAATTATACTTAGCAGCCTGAAATAGGGTTATTTGAACCTTTTACTTCACCTATCCTGAACCTGAAGATATTTAAAATAGTTTTACTTTTGAAGTTAACAAAACATTAAATAAATAAAATTAATTAATTAAAAAATAAAAATAAAATACTAAATACAAAAAGGTCCAAAAAGTTGACTGAGCATAAACTGCAAGTTTTAGATTTTTGGGGCTTTGCAGTTGGTGGTCGTAGGTTCATACCTGCAGATCGCCATCTCCCACTGCTCTCTCTTTTGGAAATATTTCAGTAAGAATTTGAAACTATAATTAAGATATACCTTTGTAGTCATAACTTAAAGTGATTTTTCAACAGTTTTTACTATTATCAAAGGCTTTCGGAAATCGAATCTGTATTCTTGACCAGCAGTGTTGGTAGCTTAGTTGGTAGCTACTAGCTAAAGTTTTTTTTTTTTTTTCAGGCTCACTAATTCATACATACTCACCAAGGGGGAAATTATACAATGTAACACAGCTGAAGTGCCTCCAAAGAGGATTCGATCCCTAACACGTATTTTACATATCTCAACTCTTTCTGAGTATGGTAATTTTACAACACTCAACACATGCAGGGGGGAGGGCAAGTAAGAAGCTATCATATCTACAAAGTATATGAGATATGAGACTCTGTAAAGACGTCAGTTCACCAGACCACATGAGGGATATTTGTGAACAGGTTCCATTGAAATTAGAGGACTTGTCTTTGGATAGAATTGGCTATCACCAATACTGCTATAAAAGCTTTACAGGGAAAATACACTCACCTAAAGGATTATTAGGAACAGCAGACTAATATTGTGTTTGACCCCCTTTCACGTTCAGAACTGCCTTAATTATATGTGGCATTGATTCAACAAGGTGCTGAAAGCAGTCTTTTGAGATGTTGGCCCATATTGATAGGATCGCATCTTGCATTTGATGGAGATTTGTGGGATGCACATCCAGGGCATGAAGCTCCAGTTCCACCACATCCCAAAGATGCTCTATTGGGTTGAGATCTGGTGACTGTGGAGGCCATTTTAGTACAGTGAACTCATTGTCATGTTCAAGAAACCAATTTGAAATGATTCGAGCTTTGTGACATGGTGCATTATCCTGTTGGAAGTAGGCATCGGAGGATGGGTACATGGTGGTCATAAAGGGATGGACATGGTCACAAACAATGCTCAGGTAGGCCGTGGCATTTAAACTATACCCTATTGGCACTAAGGGACCTAAAGTGTGCCAAGAAAACATCCCCCACACCATTACACCATCACCAGCAGCCTGCACAGTGGAAACAAGGCATGATGGATCAAGGTTCTCATTCTGTTTACGCCAAATTCTGACTCTACGCTCTGAATGTCTCAACAGAAATCGACACTCATCAGACCAGGCAACATGTTTCCAGTCTTCAGCTGTTCAATTTTGGTGAGCTCATGCAAATTGTAGCCTCTTTTTCCTATTTGTAGTGGAGATGAGTGGTGGGGTCTTCTGCTGTTGTAGCCCATCCACCTCAAGGTTGTGTATGTTGTGGCTTCACAAATGCTTTGCTGCATACCTCGGTTGTAACAAGTGGTTATTTCAGGTCAAAGTTGCTCTTCTATCAGCTTGAATCAGTCGGCCCATTTTCCTCTGACCTCTAGCATTTTCGCCCACAAGGACTGCCGCATACTGGATGTTTTTCACTTTTCACACCATTCTTTGTAAAACCCTAGAAATGGTTGCCTGTGAAAATCCCAGTAACTGAGCAGATTGTGAAATACTCAGACCGGCCCGTCTGGCACCAACAACCATGCCACGCTCAAAATTGCTTAAATCACCTTTCTTTTCCATTCTGACATTCAGTTTGTAGTTCAGGCGATTGTCTTGACCAGGACCACACCCATAAATACGTTGAAGCAACTGCCTTGTGATTGGTTGATTAGATAATTGCATTAATGAGAAATTGAACAGGTGTACCTAATAATCCTTTAGATGCAGTGTTGTCTGCTTCTTGAAGTTTGTCAGTTGTTCCAAGTTTGTATGCACATCCAACTGCTTCATCTACAGTAATGCTGAGCTGTATATGAGGTTCGACTTAATACACTCATGTTGTTGCACCTTGGAGAATGTGAGTTCATGAGAGATGTCTTTTTCTCCCTGTAACCGTCTTGCCAATTTCTCACTGTGCTATTCAGGATTAGGAAAACCTTGATTTTCCAATGTCTTCATGTACAAGTTGCAGATGGATCTTAGCTGGACAACCTCTTGGCATTCAATCACATTCCTCAGAATTTAATCCTTTATAACACAATATGACTTGTTATGTGCTGCTATCTTCTGGGCCTGCAGGCCGTCAGTGTTATCTGCTGCCTTTTCTACTCTCTTCCTTCCACGCTCATGGGTTTGGTACTCTGTGTTGAAGTTGTTTCTGCATGATGGATAATACTTAGCTTCCATTGCAAAAAGGTCCTTGCTCTGCACCTTGCGATAAAGAGCCTCTTTCTTTAATTCCTGTGCCCTAGGTTCAATAACTTTCCAGCCTGGCTCCTTGTGTTTCCAACTTTGAAACTTTGTAAGCTCTTCAGTCTTGCCCTTGAAATTGGATTTTGCTTTGACAAAGAAAATGCACCGATTGGGAAACAAGCAGGAACACCTTCTTGGAGCTCCTTCAGATTGAACTGACAGTGATTTGACATGGAGCAGAGAGTCCCTTTTCAATGATAATGATTCACCAGATATAGAAGCCTTCGACACTTGTAATTGTAAAAGCTTTTATAGCAGTATTGGTGATAGCAAATTGTATCCAAAGACAAGTCCACTAATTTCAATGGAATCTGTTCACAAATATCCCTCATGTGGTATGGTGAACTGATGTCTTCACAGAGTCTCGTATCTCATGTCTCCCACCCAACTAAGCTACCAACACTGCTGGTCAAGAATACAGATTTGATTTCTGAAAGCCTGTGATAATGGTTAAACCTGTTGAAAAATCACTTTAAGTTATGACTACAAAGGTATATCTTAATTATAGTTTCAAATACTTACTGAAATGTTTCCAAAAGAGAGAGCAGTGTGAGATTGCGATCTGCAGGTATGAACCGACGGCCGCCAACTGCAAAGCCCCAAAAATCTAAAACTTGCAGTTTATGCTCAATCAACGTTTTGGACCTTTTTGTATTTATTTATTTTTTTTATCTATTTATTTATTTTATTTATTTATTTAAGCTAATTTGCTTTGTTTTGTTAACTTCAAAAGTAAAACTATTTTAAATATCTTCAGGTTCAGGATAGGTGAAGTAAAAGGTTCAAATAAACCCTATTTCAGGCTGTTAAGTATAATAAAAACACTGTCAAATGAACTTTTTTTGCTCTTTTTGATCACAGATGGTCAAGATGTTATAAAACATGACAAATAACAATTTCTGTGGTGAGAATTGTATTGAAAAATGTGTCCATTTGTCTCTGTGAGTTGTTAACATCAAAAGTTATGCCACTTTAAATCAAATTTAGATTGCGCTTGAGAAAACGAAAAAAATAGTTGATCCTCTACACATCTTTGGCCATTTTTTGCTACTTTTTTCCAGAAATAAGGTCAATATGTTGTCAAATGTCAAAAATAACCATTCCATTAAATTCCTGGGGTCAGAATTGTATGGGAAAATGTGTTCATTTGTCTCTGTATGTTTTTTTTACTTCTAATGTTATGCCACTTTCTATTTCACTTTTAGATTTTTCGGGTTCTGGTCGGGTGCAGCAAAGGGTTCAAAAAGAACCCTTTGGGACATTATTTCAGCTTGGCACCTGACAGATTATGAAAATAGACACTTTAAGGATTTTAAAAAATCAGGTGGCATAAAAAAGCCAGGGGGTGCGCGTGGACCCCTATTTCCATCTAGACCATCTTCTCTTGAATTGCATCCAGGAGAGCTGAATTGCAGTCTTGCGCCACAGTGCCACACTGGTCATTATTGCAGGCTCTTACATTAGGTCAAATAACATCAAATGACTACTCGACGACAACAACAACAAAAATTTTTGTAAATGCTGTCGATAATGTCGACTAACTAGCTTGCACTTGCCAGTCAATGGAATAGTTGCTTGTGTCAAGAAGTTAGTTAAGATTCAAAAGAATAAGAATAGGCAGAGAGCGGGTCAGTGGCTTATAACAAGTCATAGGTGTGTAAAACTAAAATGGGAAACGAACAAGTCTGTGAAAAAACAAGAAAAGCCTGAAAGATGTCTTGACTATTTCCTGGTGGCAACACATTTTTGTCTTCTTTTATCTCCAAACTTGGAATTGCAAAAATCCACTTCCTCATTTCAACATATTTGAGTAATTAGTACTTTCAGTTGTATTTACAGCACGTAAATGTATCAGTTTCTCCGGAAATACATGTAAGTGGCTGGTGAACCGGGAGAAGAATAGAGTGAACTATATAGTTACTTGCATTATGTGTATCTGATATTAATAAAACATGTTGGCAAGTTATATTTGAATGGACTTTTATTGCTGTTTCCATAAACATACGCAGATTGTGTCAATATATAAACTGGGTTAATGTAAGTCTGAGGTAGGCTTGCTGTGGTAGTTGGTGTAAATGGTGTTAAACAGTGGTACAGCTGTAGACAGGTTACACTACTTGTCCACCGTTGCAATGCCCCCAGTGTCATTTTGCTTCTTATTTTGTTCAGTTGGACAGATTACACTTATCATGTGACAAGAGTAATAGGGCAGCCACACTACACTTTTTGTTTCTTTCAATTAGTGATAACTAAAAAGGCATATGAAATTCAATTCTTTGCCATTAAAACTGACATGCATAATTTTGATAATGCTGTCAAAAGCATCGACAGACCAACAAACTTTTGCATCACATCCCTGATAACAGCAGATGGTCAAACACTTCTGAAAGACCAGAATACTATCCTGTTGATGTGGGTTGAACATTTTGACACCTTGATTAATCAGGGCACCAATGAAGACCCCACCATCTTTGACGAACTGCCTAAATTTCCTACCATTCTAATCTCTGTCTACCACAAACCTTCGAGGATGTTCTATCATCTGTTCTATCATACACATATGTATGTAAACATTTGGAAACATTGTTGTCATTTATAAGAATAAGGGCAATGTCACATGTATGTTTTTGTTTGTCCTTATTTGGTCCTTCCAGTTCCTTTTCCCATTATTAGTATCACCTGTTCCTTGTTATTAGTTATCCTCACATACCATCAGCCTATGGAGCTCCCAGACACCACCAACCTCGACTGGAAGCAGGTAGTCATCCAGTGTCTGGAGAGCCTCCGATCCTGAACCCCCTAGCCAGAAATCCCAGAGTCTAGTCAGCCATCCGCAACTGACCCACGCCCACAGGCTGTCCGCTGCTCACCCAAGTTCAGAAGCTGTTAATAAATTGAAAAAAGTTAGAGAAAAACGTACTGTACCATGGTATAACAGTAATACTCACTCTCTCAAGAAATTAACTCGTAGTCTTGAACGCAAATGGAGAAAAACTAACTTAGAAGTTTTTAGAATTGCATGGAAAAACAGTATGTCCAGCTATAGACAGGCTCTAAAAACTGCTAGGGCAGACCATATACACAAACTCATTGAAAATAACCAAAACAATCCAAGGTTTTTATTTAGCACAGTGGCTAAGTTAACAAATTACCAGATGCCACCTGATTCAAATATTCCACCAACGTTAAATAGTAATGACTTTATGAATTTCTTCACTGATAAAATAGATAACATTAGAAATACAATAGCGAATGTAGATTCTACAGCGTCTAACACTTCAGTTTCATCCATCGCACCCAAAGATAAACTGCAGCGCTTTACAACCATAGGACAGGAAGAGCTAAATAAACTTATCACTGTATCTAAACCAACAACATGTTTATTAGATCCTGTACCCACTAAATTACTGAAAGAGCTGTTACCTGTAGCAGAAGAAACGCTTCTCAATATCATAAACTCGTCGTTAACTTTAGGACACGTCCCAAAACCATTCAAGCTGGCGGTTATCAAGCCTCTTATTAAGAAACCAAAACTAGATCCTAGTGTACTGACAAATTATAGGCCTATTTCAAATCTTCCATTTATGTCTAAAATTTTAGAGAAAGTTGTGTCTGCTCAATTGAGCACCTTCCTGCATAAAAATGATATGTATGAAGAATTTCAGTCAGGTTTTAGGCCCCACCATAGCACAGAAACTGCACTTGTTAAAATTACAAATGACCTGCTCCTTGCGTCAGACCAAGGCTGCATCTCATTTCTAGTCTTACTTGATCTTAGTGCTGCGTTCGACACCATAGATCATGACATACTCATAGATCGATTACAAAACTATACAGGTATTCAAGGGCAGGCTCTAAGATGGTTTAGATCCTACCTGTCCGATCGCTACCATTTTGTTTACTTAAATGGGGAGTCATCTCATTTATCATCAGTAAAATATGGAGTGCCACAAGGATCCGTCCTAGGTCCCCTTCTATTTTCAATATATATGTTGCCCCTTGGTAATATTATTAGAAAATACGGAATTAGCTTCCACTGTTATGCTGATGATACTCAGCTATATATCTCAACGAGACCAGATGAAACTTCCCAATTATCTAAGCTAACAGAGTGTGTTAAAAATGTAAAAGATTGGATGACACACAATTTTCTCCAATTAAATTCGGATAAGACAGAGATATTAATTATTGGACCAAAAAACACTACACAGAATCTTGTTGATTACAATCTGCAACTAGACGGATGTACTGTTACTTCCTCTACAGTCAGAAATCTGGGTGTTATATTAGACAGCAATTTGTCTTTTGAAAATCATATTTCCAATGTTACAAAAACTGCATTCTTCCATCTTAGAAACATTGCCAAGCTACGAAACATGTTATCGGTTTCTGATGCAGAAAAGCTAGTTCATGCATTCATGACCTCTAGACTGGACTATTGTAATGCACTTCTAGGTGGTTGTCCTGCTTCGTCAATAAACAAGCTACAGGTAGTCCAAAATGCAGCAGCTAGAGTCCTTATGAGGTCAAGAAAATATGATCATATTACCCCAATTTTACAGTCTCTGCACTGGCTACCTATTAAGTTCCGTATCAGTTACAAATTATCATTACTTACCTATAAGGCCCTAAATGGTTTAGCTCCAGCGTACCTAACTAGCCTTCTACCACGCTACAACCCATCACGCACCCTAAGGTCACAAAACGCTGGACTTTTGGTCGTTCCTAGGATAGCAAAGCCCACTAAAGGAGGTAGAGCTTTCTCACATTTGGCTCCCAAACTCTGGAATAGCCTTCCTGATAATGTTCGGGGTTCAGACACACTCTCTCTGTTTAAATCTAGATTAAAAACACATCTCTTTCGCCAAGCATTCGAATAATGTTTCTTTTTAATTGTGAGTGTAGTTGCATCTGTTCAAAGTTGCAT
This sequence comes from Carassius gibelio, assembly GCF_023724105.1. Taxonomy (NCBI): domain Eukaryota; kingdom Metazoa; phylum Chordata; class Actinopteri; order Cypriniformes; family Cyprinidae; genus Carassius; species Carassius gibelio. Next base: position 9,198,074 of record NC_068374.1, read on the forward strand.
TTCTATTCATTAGCTTGGGTTAAACTAATTTTACTTTGTTGGATCAGCAGCTATGCTAATGATGTCTGTATTTTGTTTCTATGTTTCGCCACGGGATTTATATCCCGTGGTAACTAGGATTTAAACAAGCTCCAGTCTGGATCCAGAACACCTGGGAGGAGATGATGCTGACCCTCAGAGGACCCCAGATGATGCTAACCTTGAATCAACAAACAGAACTAACAATTATTGCTAAATGTGTGACTGAATCATATAATAACTTAATAATATTGATAGTTCATCGTCTAGCTGACTACGTCTTGTATTATTATTATTATTTTTTCTAAAATCCTGTCAAATGTGCACAAACTACTAGCTACTACTAAATATTGTAGAAACATAATTTTCTGTAAAGTTGCTTTGTAACGATTTATTTTGTAAAAAGCGCTATACAAATAAACTTGAATTGAATTGAATTGAATTAATATGGAAAGCCAAACAAACATTAATTTGGCAAGCCCAATGAACATTGACGTGTGCCTGCTCCTCAAATGCTTTCCATAGAACCCTCCAGTTCCTTCTCTTCGTAAGAGCCTTCCAGAGCGCCCTCCAGTGCCCGACCCTCGTAGGCGCCTTCTTCAGTTTGCTTGAGTGTCGGCCCAGGTCCCAGAGTTTGCTCCAGTGTCGCCCCAGACCACACCTTTTCTCCCAATCCAGAAGAGGATACTAGGGGTGGAGGAGAAGGGTGTTGGCCTAGCCCCAGAGCATGTCATGTCAATTCCCGGGAGGGCTCCATATCCTCGTGTGTGCCCATCGAAAGCTCCTGTACCAGAGCTCGCTCCAGTGTCTGCCTAGTTTTCCCCAATAATTATAATTATTTATTATGGCACAGGACGCTCCTTCTGGGAAGGGGGGATAATTAATGTCACATGTATGTTCCTATTTGTCCTTATTTGGTCATTCCAGTTCCTTTTCCCATTATTAGTATCACCTGTTCCTTGTTATTAGGTACCCTCATCTGTCTGGCCCTCGTTACTGCCCTATGTGAGTTTTACCCCCGTCTGTCCTCCCATGTCTGGCATTGTTCATGGTCATCCCTTGCCACGTGTGTTTTCCTGTTTCCTTGTACATTATCAAAGACTTTAAGTTTGCATTTGAATCTGCGTCTCCTTGCTCTATGCTCCTCACCGTAGCAGAGACCATGACGGGAGAAAAGGCCCTCTGCAGCTATAGTAGGGGGCATATCACTCCTTTTTGTTGGTGGAAAATTCTGGCAAGGTGCTACTTCAGAAACTCATTATTTTTTTTATAATTGAAGTCTTTATTTATTTTTAACATTTTTTAACAAAATAAAACCAAAACACCCATAACAAAAAAAAAAAAAAAAAAAAAAAAAAAAAAACAGCTTCCAAACACATGAATAATTCAGATTTACATTTTGGGCCTGATATCAATAATCCCTACAGATCCCTACATGTGTGGACATACACACATGTAAAAATAAGAAGGTACACTAAAATCAATTTATAAAGTGCCTATACATGTAACACCACAAAAATAATAGACTTAACAAAAGAGAAGCGCACTAAACAATAAAAATTCCATCAATCTCAGTCAAAAACCCGTCCCCAAGATTTGTCAAAACCCTCCAAACCCACCAAGAATTTTTCATATGACACAATTTTCAGCATATTTTCCTTCCACCTGTTAAACTCTGGAGGAGATGGATCCTTCCACACACTGAGAATCACTCGAGCAGCTGTAATCACCCCCACCTTTATAACCACAAAATCATATTTCAAAACTCCTGGTAACACAGACTGATCCTCTAATAAGCACAATCTTGGTGACATGGGTATTGTCAAGCCGATCCACCTTCCTATACTGTCCAGTACTCTTTGCCAAAAGGGGTAAACTGTCCTACATTCCCAAATAGTATGCAGAAATGTCCCTAGATCTGAGCTGCATTTCCAGCATATATTATTAGGCATAATTCCCATTCTGTGAAGTTTAGAAGGAGTGAAGTACCATCTATGTATTAATTTGTACTGAGTAAATTTACCCCTGGCCTCTCTTATATATTTAGTGGAATGTGACAGAACTTTGCACCAATCTTTTGCAATGACACAACTCAGATTTATCTGCCAGATGGTCACATATCTCTTTTTTTAAATTGTTAAATAATTTGTAGAAAACAGCTGCTCTGTGCTGTACCACACAATTTTAAAAAACTCCACCACTGCATTTGTGCTTTGAGTAAAGTTCCCTTTGGTAATACAATCCCTTATTTGTAAATATTTCCAAAAATTATTTTCCCTAGTCAGACCATATTTTTGGGTTATTTCAACAAAGGACATAAACACTCACTCTGAATAAAGATCACTTATCCTGTGTATGCCTTTGACCAGCCATTCATTCCAATATACAGTTTTTTTCCCAATCTGTGCAGCAGAGTTGTTCCATAACGAGGCATATGGCTGTCTTAAATGAGATGCTCCACAAATCCTGTGTACCTCTACCCATACAGCTTTAGAATACATGAGTACCGGGTTATGATGGAAGTCCAGTCCATTATTAGCTGATCCCTGTGAGAGAACATCCATGGGCGTAAAAGGACTCACTAATTCCTCTTCAATCTTGATCCAGCTCAATTCTGAGTCCAACCCTGTCCAGTGTTTGACCAGTCTTGACATTTCAAATGCTAAATTATACAGTTTCACATTTGGAAGAGCCATTCCCCCAATGTCTCTAGAGGCCCACATTTTCTTTATATTAACTCTTGGCTTCTTCTTGTTCCACAGAAAATCTTTAATTATCTTCTTAAATTGACTAAATATATGTGAGGGAATTCTTACAGGTAACAACATGGAAACATAATTGAAATGGAAGCTTTAGCCTAAGTTCTGCCAGGAAGACTCAATCACTTCGTCACTAATTACCTTCATCATTATCCAATCACGTCTTTTATACTCCTGTATAAAACATCGTACTTACACATGTTTGAGTTCGCAGATGCCGACGCGATAACAACCTCCACCCTCCCCACCACCACCAGGATGGTCCTGTCCTTACCTTCCACACTGTAAACCCAGATTTTGTTTCTAATTAAACTTGCGAGTGATCATTACTTATTCTTTTAAGTTTAGTAAAAACCGGCTATCATTACTAAACAACATTAGTTGTTTCTACTATTTAGCTGAAAAATTCATTTCACTAATCAGGTTTAGCAGAGATTACTTGATATGTTTAATTTTATAAGGAAGGGGAGGGGGCTAATTCAAAAACCTGCCTGGTCACGTGAATAGACCACCGTCTAACGTGCGTACTACACCTGGCGGGACGAGCACAGGCCTCGGCAGCAGACGGTACCCCCTGACTGGAAGCAACCTTACTCCAAGTGGAATGGTTAGTATGTAAAATAACTATTGTAGCCTAGTTATCTTTGTTGGACTTTTTAAACCCTAAAGCTTGCAGATAATTTGTTGACGCAGCTTTTTTCCGCCTAATGTTACTATTTGAACTTGTGCATGGTGTTAATACACTAACAATAGCTAACTAACATTACTCAAAAAAGTGTCAGCTGAATGGCTCACATACTGGCGAGTTTGCTCGACTGTATCATTTAATATAAATGTAATTTTACACAATAGAAAAGCGATTCAACCGCTGTCGGGGCAAAGGAGTCTAGTACTCGCTCTCTCTCACTCACTCTCAGGCCGGCTACACACTGGCTGCGTCGCGTGAGCGTTTATATTTAGGCTCACATGTTAACAGGTTAGAGTTTACTGCCTGCTAGAAATAGAACCGACGCCAATTTTTCACTACACGCAAGCGTGTTGGAAGCGTTTCCAGGAAAAATACAAAAGGAAAAGATTTTATGTAATTTTGACACAAATACATATTAATAAATGGCATACTGATGTTTGAAAGTCTCTAGGTTTTGTCCTAAATACAGATAATATTAATATTAAATAATTATTTTCAAATATTGCACCTGTGAATACAGAATGGAACTGAGTCGTTGAGCTAAAATTTTTCCTGTTTCTATTTTTACAGATCCTTGTGGTGTGAGGATGCTGTGGAAGTGTCAGTACTGTGAGTTTATGTGTGAGAAAAGTGGTTACCTTTTGAAACGTTATCGGTTAAAACACGGAAACTATGGTAGAACTGTCCCATTTCCCTGCTTAAACCAAAAATGTGTGTGCACATTCAAATCCATTAATGCACTTATGGTCCACTTAGCAAAGATTCACCAGAAAACCCAGGCTGCACAACTGAGTGAAACTCCTGAAGTAACCTTTCATTGTCAGTCATGTGATTTTTCTGCACCCTGCACAGAAACAGTATTTCTCACTCACCTGCGCAGTACACATTTAAAGGTAAATCACAGAGTCCAGTGTCCATATAATAGCTGTAACTTTCACACAAATGTGTATTCTACATTTAATGCACATTCATGGATGTTTTTCAGCACTACTTTGCAGATGGTTTAGTTGCCTTGTATAGTTCAGTTGATCTTAGTTCAGTTTTTTGTTCAGCAGGATTGTGGGCAAGAACCTCAAGCAGGAATTTTATGAGAGCATCGATCGACACAGTCCTCCTCTCCTTGAGTTATTTCGATCCAAGAGAGGGAATGTCGGACACAGATTTCACAACAGACCAATGTAAGTCCATACATATTTTATACTTGGCTTTGTTTTTCTCAGGGTTTGTATAAACATCATATCAAAATGCTACTCTATTAGTTGTATAATTCAATCCAAACATTGCTTGGTTTTTTTAAGCTTTCTTATAGATCACTTATTTGTTTTTCATTTTAGCTAGCTAACTTGTGGTACTGTGTTTAATTCCCAAAAGACTACAGAGCCAACTGCAATCCGGACACAGGTGCTCAGAGGGCTTCCTATCATCCTTGGGGACCACCCCACAAACTTCTTCAAAGCAGGCTTTGAAAGTAAGCTCTTGCTTTCTTATAATTTTTCCATTTTTTTTTCACCATGACACTCTTATATTGATTAAAGTTGTTTTTCAAATGAGAAATATAATGTAATGATTGTGCTCTTCTCTTATTCTTTATTTAGGAATCAGATGATGATGATTCTTTTCGTGACCTCGACATTGGGATACTTCTTATTGAGCATGAAGGTGATGTGCTCACATCTTCCCAGCATCTCAGTCCAGCCTCCCTGAAAATCATCGAGAGAGAAGTCGTGATGGACAACATTCCAGATCTGCCAAAAGCAATGTGCATTCTGTTTGGACTCACGTATGCACTCCATCTTAACTACCCCAAGACTATGAAGCTCACATTTCAGTTCATCCAACAGGTATTGCTCTTGTTAGGCCACACTGACCTAAAGCCAAAGCTACAGAGTTTGAAAAATCATCTCGCAATGTAAAGAGATGTCAAGTCTACTGTACTAAGCTGTTGACTTTTTTTTTTTTTACTTCCTTACCTGTGGTGTAAATCTTTTTATTTTCTGTAAAACAAGCGAACCAACAGACACGCTTAAAACGCAGACACACACACAAACAACAGACACATTCAGTACCCACACGCTATACACATACAATACAGACAAGTACAAAACCCATAAACAACACTGACACACTTACACACACTTGAAAGCTGAAGGAAGCATGCTGAAGGATTTGACTTGTGTGATAATTAAAACTGAGAGGAGTTTTAGTAGAAAGACATAGACAATGTTGTTTAAGTTCTTCACGTTTATGTAGATGGAATTAGTTATTGTTCTGATATATTGTTGGTTCATGCTCTGTTCTCCCTTCATTTAGGCAGATGAAACATCCTGTTTGTTTGTATTTTTTGTACATTTGAGTGGGTGTTTCTTGTCAATTTTGTTTTATGGATTTACCACTTCAATCTCAGGGGACATCAATGTTTTTTTCTTGTAAATTTGTGACACATTCAACACGCACACACTGCCAACACAGACACGGACAACACACACGGACAACGCCCAAACACACAGCAAAACACAGACATCAATGTTTTTTTTCTTGTAAATTTGTGACACATTTAACACCCACACACACAACACACACAGCAACACAGACACGGACAACACCCACACACACAGCAACACAGTAGGCTTGGGCGGTATCCAAATTTTGATACCGTCAAACCTCCTCCCTATTTTACCTCGGTATACGGTACTACCGTGAATAATTAAAAAAATATGACGTAAGGCTGAGACAGCATCACCAAACTGTTGGCTTGTGCCTAAACCATTCAGAAACTGAATACCAAACACTAATACTGAAACAATAACAAAATGACATGCACAACAATATTAACAACTTTTATTAGCAACAATTAGCAATAGTCAAACATAATTAAATTAATATAAACATACAGAACAGTTTTTGCGCAGAGATGCGCACACAAATCAATAAAATCACTAGGGGTGTGCCCAGATATTATTATTATAATATTCGTTCGGCTCTAATTATTCGATAAATAAAAATGATATTCGAATTTCGACATATTTTTGCTTGCCATAAAGAAAAGAAAAAAGGGAAAAAAGTCCACAATAAAACCTAATTCGGTCACTTTCTGTGATTCTCCACGGGATATTTGAAGATGTTTGAAAGCAAAAAATTATTAATGAATGAATAAGAACTGCGGTTTTCTACAGTACTTCAAATATGCCGTGGAGAATCACAGAAAGTGACCGCATTCAAGAACATTGTTCCGGCGTCTCTCAAGCAACGATTAAACACCGCTAACTTGGAAAATGCAGTGAAAACTCCTCTTCTCGCTTCTGCCCTAGACCCTCGGCCGAAAGATCTCAGGTTTCTCGATGAAAACATGAGACAAGTAAGAAAAAAAAACTTTTTTGAACATTATCAGAACATTTTCCTTGATGCGAGACGAGTGGTGCGTCACCAACGACGAAGAGGATGCAATGCCCACTCGTCAGAAAAGATCTTCTTCTTCTCCAGTTCTTCAGCGATGATTACAGAGAGTCCAGCCGAGACGAGTGGGAACAGTTCTTGCTGGAGCCATGTATTCCACCAGATGAGGATCCCATTCAGTGGTGAAACGAAAACACGAAGCGCTTCACAAAACTTATTCGCTTAGCACACCGTTATTTGTGAGTCCCGCCAACATCTGTGCCGTCAGTGCGCGTTTTCTCCGCGGCCGGCCTTATTTTTAACAGACTAAGAGCCGACTTTCCCCCGATCATGTTTACAATGCCCGTGTTTCTTAACAAGAACATGTAGTAAAACAATAGAAAAAAAGATTTGCAGACAGTTTCAAAGTTAAGTGTAAGCTACATTCCTGTACAATGGCATAATTGCTGCAGGCTGCTTTACGTTTTTTCTTTGTTCATTTTTTATTTTTATTTTATTTTTTGCTTTTAATCTGTAGGCTACTTTTGTTTGTTTGCGTTGTTAATGTTTCTCAGCTACAAAACACGATGTGTAATGTTCAAGCTTATTGTGTTTAAGCTTGTTCCAAAATGACAGAAACAATAAATGTTGCTGAAAAATAACGTCTGTCTCATTAAACTGAATATTCGTTTTTTGTGAGCTCAAAATTATTTGAATGTGATATTTGCCGAATAACGAACATCCATAAAAATCACACTGCACCAACAACTTAATAACAAAGAGCAGCTTATAAAAAAAGAGCGAATAGACCCACAACACTCAACCGTAGTTGAATTAAAATATATATACGCTATATAATTAAAAAAATATTGAAAAGCAATATGTTTAAATAAAAACAACTTCTTTCCAGTCTTATTTCCAAAATAGTTTTTAATGAAAACCAAAATAAAAATACCCGAATCCATTAAATAAATAAAAAATAAACAGTGCCAATAGGAACGATGGCAAGTGGCATACAATCTAGTCAAGATTTTTCGCTAGGGCACGTTGTGGACCAACAACTTTGCCTGCGGTGCTGAAAACCTGCTCCGATGGTGTGCTTGTGGCACAGACGCACAAAACAACCAGAAAACACCAGTCAGCATTTTCCATGAATGAAGTGGGTCCTCGTCTCCTTGACTAACTGGCTCTAAACAGTAGGCTGTTATTTCAGCTCCGATTCGGTCCTCTACGTTGCCGATGCCGACAGGACCTGCCATTGCATAGGCTTTTTTTTTTTTTTTTTTTTTCAGCATATTCCCAGAGTCATCTTTTTTCATGAGGGCACAATTTGCAAATAGCCTCGTCCTTATTTACCACCTCTCCCTTCTCGCTCGGTCAAAACCCGAAATACTGGCAAACTGCAGAATTTATGTTCTTTTTTTTTGAGACCAGGTCACTCGGTGCGCAACTCGCCATCTTTTCCCCTCCTCTCTCTTTCTCCTAGTCTCGTTGTCACGCGATGACAACCACGTATACAAATTTTTAGCCATTAAATAAATTATATTTAATATTTAAGCCTTGTCTCCTATATAAGTGCATTAGTATTTTTTTTATTAACGGTATGACGGTATTGGAACTGATACCGTTGCTATTTTTAGATCCCGCGGTATACCATATTACCGTATTACCGCCCACAGACACAACACCGACACGGACAACACCCACACACACAGCAACACAGACACGGACAACACAGACACAACACCGACAAGGACAACACCCACACACACAGCAACACAGACACAACACCGACACGGACAACACCCACACACACAGCAACACAGACACGGACAACACACAGCAACACAGACATGGACAACACAGACACAACTCCGACACGGACAACACCCACACACACAGCAACACAGACACGGACAACACAGACACAACACACACAGCAACACCGACACGGAAAACACCCACACACACAACACACACAGCAACACAGACACGGACAACACAGACACAACACCGACACGGACAACACCCACACACACAGCAACACAGACACGGACAACACAGACACAACACCGACACGGACAACACCCACACACTCAGCAACGCAGACACGGACAACACAGACACAACACACACAGCAACACAGACACGGACAACACAGACACAACACAGACAACACCCACACACAGCAACACAGACACAACACCGACACGGACGACACCCACAACACCGACACGGACGACACCCACACACACAGCAACACAGACACAACACCGACACGGACAACAGCCACACACACAACAAACACAACACCGACACGGACAACACCCACACAGAGATCAATGTTTTTTTCTTGTAAATTTGTGACACATTCAACACGCACACACTGCCAACACGGACAACACACACGGACAACGCCCATACACACAGCAAAACACAGACATCAATGTTTTTTTCTTGTAAATTTGTGACACATTCAACACCCACACACACAACACACACAGCAACACAGACACGGACAACACAGACACAACACCGACACGGACAACACCCACACACACACAACACACACAGCAACAAGGACAACACAGACACAACACCGATACGGACAACACACAAACAAACATATATGACACCCTCACACAATTGTTTCAATGATTTGAAATGACCCTTTTCAGATTCATCCTTTTAGATTGAACGTGTTGATGTTGACCTGATGTTAAGTTTGTCATAAGATTGGCTGTTTTACCATTTTTCTTACAAATAAAATGCATGCAGCATTTAGAGGTGTTTCTTTTTTTTTTCATCCTATGTAATTGAAACAATGTTTTTTAACATATTAAAAAAAAATCAAAAACTAATTGAATTAGAGGAAAATACAGTAATTGTGTTAAATGTTGAGTAGCAATAAGTCATAAATATAAATACTAAACTTAGGGATCCATGTTAATACAACTCGACATGTTTAGTTTCAGCTTGTGTAAAAGTTAGGGCTCCATGTTAATACAACTAAACATGTTTAGTTTTAGCTTGTGTAAAAGTTAGGGTTTCATGTTAATACAACTCGACATGTTTAGTTTCAGCTTGTGTAGAAACTAAAGTGGTATAAGGCAACGGGTTTCCTCGAGATTTGCGAGTAAAGTCAACTAATTCGGGTTAAGAGTGCAGGGGGGTCGGCTGCGCCCCTGCCTTCGTCTTCAGGCAGGAAATGCAGATTCGCTACCCTCGGATTACGAACCATGGACGGGGCCTTCCGCCAAAGAAATTTATAATTGTGCTTGCTGAGCTGTCAATAAATGTATGCTCCGTACATCATTTTATCTCCCGAGTCTTTCTGGTAGAACTGCGGGGCCACCACCATTTTAATCACATTAATTTTACCCCATAATGTAAGATTCAATTTTCCCCATTTATCCAGATTTGTTTTTATTTTTAGGAGGAGAGGTTCCATATTTGAAAGCATGATGTCTTCTAAGTTTGGGTTTAATAATATTCCTAAATACTTCATACCTGAAGGTAAACACTTGAAATTTAATGTAGTAATATACCTAGAATGGCTTGATGCTGAAAGCGGCATGCCTTCCGATTTGTATCAATTTATTTTATAACCTGACAACCTTGAAAATGACTCAACACATGAGAGCAATGCCGGTAAAGATTTCATGGGATCAGTTAACACTGCTAAGATGTCGTCGGCATACAGAAACAACTTATGTTCCGTACCCCCTGCTTGAACACCTCTAATATCTGTATTAGCGCGAATAGCTAGAGCCAGTGGTTCCAGAAATATCGTGAAGAGCAGTGGGGACAAAGAAAACCCTTGACCGGTCCCGCGTGAGAGATGGAAAAAGTCTGACACCAATCCATTTGTCAAAACTGATGCCCTCGGACAGGAATATATAGTTTTCACCCAGCTACAAAATCCAGGCCCAATCCCGAACCTTAAAAGGGCTGCCATAAGAAAGCCCCATTCTACCCGGTCAAAGGCCTTCTCCGCATCACCGGATCTAGACTAGTTTTACTTTTGTGTATAAGATGGATAAGTCTTCTCATATTATCACCCGAACACCTATTCTTAATAAAACCAACTTGATCCACGTTGATAATGTCTGGCAATATCTTATCCAAGCGGAAGGCTAAAACCTTAGTCAGAATCTTACAATCAACTCCTAAAAGGCTTACTGGTCGGTAATTCGCTGGATCTGAAATAACCCTATCCTTTTTAGGAATAAGGGAGATTAGTGCATCATTAAATGTACCTGGTAAGGAGCCTATTTCTAGTGCCTCAAGATAAACTTTATGCAAGACTGGAGCCAAAATATCTATACATTTCTTATAATATTCAATCGGGAAGCCGTCCAAACCTGGGGACCTCCCATTTTTCATTGATGAAATAGCCGCTCTGACCTCTTCTTCCGTTATAGGTGCATCCAGCTTTATTTTTTGTTCCCCAGAGAGAGTTGGTAATTGTAGACCTGAGAAAAATGTCTCCATCTCCTCCTCATTAAGCGCACTAGCAGAAGTATACAAATCTTGATAGAATGATTTGAAAATTTAATTTATTTCCTTTGATGAGGTTACCACTTGGTTATCTTTTTTAATCATTGATATATTGTTTAGGTTATCTTGCTGCTTCAATTGTCTCGCTAATAATCTACCATCCTTTAACCCCCTTCATAAAATTTTGTTCTAAGCCTAAATAAGGCATATTCAGCTTTTTTATTATAAACATCATTTAACTGATATTTTAGTTTACAAATAATCTGGTATTTATCATTTGAATATTGTCTCGCCAAATCCTTCTCCAATTCACGTATTTATTTTTCCAACGTTTTTTCTCTTTCTAAATTACTTTTTTTTAAATTTTGTCACATATGCAATTATCTTTCTTCTTATATATGCTTTGGATGCTTCCCAAACTGTGGCTACTTTATCTGTGGAACCCATATTTATTTCAAAGAAAAATTTCAGATCCTTTGTTAACTCCTCACTAAACATTTTATTTTGCAACAACATAGTTTTGAGCCTCCAGTGACCCCTTTCTGTTTAATCCGTGTTCAAATCGATTTGTAACTCTACTGTGGCATGATCGCTAATGGCAATGGTTCCAATCTCACAACCTACAACTGCATCAACCAAAGACTTTGATATTAAGACAAAATCTATCCATGAATATGTTTTATGACAATTAGAATAAAATGTATATTGCCTTGAACTAGGATTAACTAATCTCCAAATGTCTACTAGACTCAGATCCTCCGTCAGCAAATGAATAGCCTCTCTGTCCCTTGGTGAAGACCTACCCCTGGGGTTGCTCTTGTCAATTATTCCATCCATCACCTGTTTGAAATCTCCGGCCAATATAACCTGCCCTTCATGATCACCTATTATCTTATCTTATTATTCCATGAAAAAAATCTGGCTCCTCTTTATTAGGTGCATAAATATTACACAAAATTGTTCGAACCCCGTTAATTAAAGCTTCCAAACATATAATGCGCCCTTCCTTATCATTATATTTTTTCAGCAACGCAAAGCTTAAATTTTTATTAACCCCTTTGCGTGCAAACATCGCTGACGGCCCCAGTTTATTATTGTTTCACTTTCACAGCACATTAAACATCACTGTCTTACTTCATCTGGACAAACTGTGAATCAATGGAAAGTTTAAAGACTCAAGCTTCGATATTTGACCAATATTTTGATAAAACATTGTTGCAGTGACAGATATTTAGTGATTTATGTCAGGAGTGCAAAATAATAAATCCGTATTATGCCACATTTTGAATAGAAATTCACAACTCACTCATATAAAGTCACGTCAAGAGCGGTTTATTTGTGTTCACATAGACTCACTGAACAGCGTCAATAAGGATTTACAGACCAAAGATGCATATCTGCGGAGATATATGGATATATTTACTGATGTTTACTTCATATTTCTTCAGACAGAATCGTCATTTCTATTCATTTTCCACGGATTTACGCGATCAGATGATAAACAGCCTCTCCCAGCGATCTCTGTGTGCGTGCAGTAGTCACAGCTCGTGCGGTGTGTGACTCAGACTCTGATTGGGTCTTTCAAACGTCAATCTTAGAGTTTCATATCTGGACACCGCCCCATCGTGTCACATGCTTCCTGCACACTTCCTGGTAGTTATCTGGCCAAAACAACACTGAAACACCTCTGTACACACAAAATATCCGAATAATAAACCCGCGATTACGATAGTAAAGCTTGGTATGAGAATTTCTTGAGATCTGGGGCGTTTTTATAAAAAAAATCGAAAATGTACATCGGAAATGCTAACTTGTGCAGCGATGAAAAAGGCTACAAATAACATATTTTTACAACAGTAAACGACCAAATTCCACCCCTGATCGCTAAAGGAAGTTATTATAAACACTCGATCGGGGTTTAAAGTGAGTTTTGAGTAAAAGTGTACTAATAATTTCATAAATTGTCAGATGTAGCTTGATGCTAACGTTAGCACCAATGCTACTAATAGCAGGTGCTTTTCTTCTTCATAATGCATTTTTGTCTCAATAATTCACGTAAGGTCGTAAGAAAATGTTTTGTTGGATTTTTATAGTAAGACTTTTGATAAATAAGGGCTAAATGCAAAGAGAGACTGAAGTGAGATCGCTGCTTTGTTGCTTTGTAAAGCCTGAAAAACCACAATCAAGGCTAATAAAGGTGGAATAAAAACAAAAGAATAATGATAAAAGAATAATGCGGATAATGTGTCATACTTGGCGGAGGTGTGAAAGAACCGTTTGGTGAGAACAATACAATCATGATTCGGGCAGTTTTCAACAGTGAAACATACACAAAGAGCACAGGAAAGTTTACATGTGAGATCTTACAGAGATGACAAGGGCCATAAATCAATCTGATTAGCCTTCTCTAAAAACACACATGACATGGCCTTAGAAAATATTTCATAAAATTCACAGTTTTACAGATTCGATTATGAAATTTTTTATGAAGTCTTGGAAGACTTGTGGCCTTAGCTACACTGTGTTTTCAAACTCATTTCCTACATCAACATTTTTTTAAATACATTTAAAACATATGTTTTTAATATTTTTATTTTTGTTTTTATGTTTGAGCTTATATATCTCTATTATCATAACAGTCTGAGTGATTCTGATTCCTGAACAGTAAACTTTAAAGTGTCAGCTTTGTGAACAAAGGTTGATTATTTATCTAGTCAGAAAGAATCATGAGCAGAAACCTTTTTATTTTGGGTATGTAATTTCGGTCTCCATGCCAAAAAAGGGGGGTTACTAGTAAGGGGTTAATAAGGATCAAAACACCATTTTGTTTGCTTGAATATGAACTATGAACACCCAATCTCTTTTAAAAAAAATTGCCTCTTCCTCTCCTACAATATGAGATTCCTGGATAAATGCTATATCTGTATTTTTAGATTTTAAGTATGTCAGAACCTTCCTCCTTTTAACTGGTTTCCCACATCCTTTTATGTTCCATGATATTATTTTAATATACCTATTCATCTCTTTCTAAAAAAATAAATAAAATAAAAAATAAATAAATAAATAAAGGGACACTCCTTGTGCACTTTACGAACATGCCCAAAGCCAAAAACATTACACAACTCAAATATATATATATATATATATATATATATATATATATATATAGGCACTCAATATTACAAAACACATCTGGCCCATTCAAACTAGCTGTCTTAGAAAAATCAAACATGAACAAAATGAACACTCTTCTTTGCATAGCAACCCAGAACAACGTTGCCAAGTGACCCCCCCCCCCCCCCCCGCCCTCCCTCCCCTCCTACCCATCCCAAACTAACTATAGCTTGAGCCTCTAAAACTTTACTTGGTCCGTGAGACACATTAGATGTACGACGGCTGCACAACCCATGCAGCCCCGTTCTGCCCGTTGTTTGTTACCTTATAGTTTTCAGTTGACAAACACTTCTCCATAATGTTACATTAAGTCTCGCACTCCTCTAAGTCGACTCCTGCAGAAACTTATCAGCCTTCTTCCCATCTTTGAACATTTTCTTTTGTCCGTTCCACATAAACATAAGTGTTGCAGGAAAAGCCAGCCTATGCTTCACTTGTAGCTCTCAAAGACGCTTCTTGGCCGGGTGGAACGCTTTTCTCTTCTCTGCCAACTCCTTCGTAACATCCTCAAAGAAGGAAAGCTTAGCGCCTTCCCAGTCGATCCCCCGTTTCTCTCTCGCCACTCGCAGTACTTTCTCCCTGGCAGATGAATGTAGAAAGCGGACAAGTATCGCCCTGGGAGGTTTATTAGGGTCCGGCATTGGTGCAGGGGAATGATGCGCACGCTCAATTTCAAATTCACTTCCAGAAAGCTCAAATGCTTTATTTACAATCTCCGTCACATATTGATCCACTTTTCCGGGTTCCTCCACACCTTCTTCAAGTCCAATAATCCAATAATTTTCAAGGTCCTCAACGCGTGAACATAACACCTCCAAACTCTCCTCACATTTGTCCACTTTTGCCTCAGTAAGCGCGCTAGCATCTTCAATGTCTGATATACGCTGTTACGCCTCTCCCAGCCTCACTTTTATGTCTTCCACTGAATCTTTCAGTTCTTTAGTTGTGTCTTTAAAAGTGGTGACATCCTTTGCCACCCCCTGAAGAGTAGCATTCATTTTCTTTATTTTTTTCTAAAACGTCCTTTTTGCTGTCACTCCCCATGCTCTCCTCCGTTGCCGCTGGGGGGGCGTCATCAGTCGCAGATGTGCTAACAGGCGGTTCTAGCTCTGGGTTCTGGGCTGGGGCGAGGCTAATGCTAGCTTGTTTCTTCCTAGTGGTAGCTCCCTTGAAAAAGTTTGCTTTGTTATTATTTGCCATTTTTCCGAAGGCTGCAGTACTAGAGAAACCTCAAAGTCGATAAGGGGTGTCGAAATTATGACCACAATTTAAGTGTATCTCAAAATTCAGAACATTGATCAACGGGCTTTAGGAGCTATTCTAGTGTGCGGCCATCCCCCTCGGTGGTCCCACGTGACCCCCTCTCAGAAACTCATTCTTAATTTCAATGAGTCAGTGCTGCCTGAATCGCAGTGTGTATTTATGAAGCATTCAACACCATACAAAGCCGCTTTTATGGAATGTACTCCTCATGTTTGACTGTCCCAATAAATTTGTTAACATACTTCACCAGTTCCATGATGGGATGACTGCTCAGATGACCATAGGCATGCAAAAGTCAACAATTTCCTTGTACATAAAAGGGTGAGACGGGGTGTTTGCTAGACCAGGTGCTCTTTAACATTTTCCTCCTGTGTCACCATGCTTCTCCACAAATATACTGCGAACAGTAGTGGTGTGGCCGTGGAATTTAGACTAGATGGCAACCTCTTTAATATTAGGAGGCTACACGGAATCACCAAACTCTATAGAGTTAGGTCCTGGACCAGTGGATTTTCAAACTGTCTTTGCTGTGGCAGTGAGGGTGTACAGCAGGAAGGGGTTGACTGTCAGTACCACCAAGACAGAAGTGGTTTACCAATGGATTACCAATGTCCCACCCACAATATCTGCCTTTACCGTTGAGGATGAAGTACTGTTAGTAATGCCATCTTTCAAATATCTGGGAAGTATCCTCGCTGAGGACTGTGGCACCAACAAACAAAATCCAGAGCTGCGTTAAACAGGCATCAGCAGCCTTTGTGCTTGTCGCCATATAACAACTTAATGCTTAATAGAAATTGTGTTCTTATGCTGGAGATGGAGAGGACAACCAGGAGACAGCAGAAGTGAGCCAGGAGAAATGCCATGGCTGTCACTTCCACCATCACCACCATCACACACACACACACACACACATATATATATATATATATATATATATATATATATATATATATATATATATATATATATATATATATACCCCAACTGCAATAGAGCTTGTGTGTCCAGGATAGGACTGTTTAGCCATCATAAGATCTCACCATTAAAGGGGTGGACGTCATCATTGAATTTCGATGGACAACCAAAGAAGAGAAGTTAAAGTTCAAAAGAATAAGAATAGACAGAGAGCAAGTCAGTGGCTATTAAGGGCTGGGTATTGAATGGTTTTTTTATGATACCAGTGCCATATTGATACTTTTAAAACGGTACCAGTGCATGAACTGATACTTAAAATAAAGAGCCAAAAAAACTATGGATAACATTAACGACCATTAAAAATATTTTGTTTGCTTTAATATGAACTATGAAAGACGGTGCCCACCCAATCTCTTTTAAACTTTTTTGCCTCTTCCTCTCCTACAATATGAGATTCCTGTCCTACAATATGACGCTCCTTGGATGTTCTCATTTCCCAAGTTGAGCTTCTCTTACTCTAAGGCTAATAAATGTATTTCTTGATCTGGGTCATTGTCTAATACAAAACCACACATAATTTTTTCTACTTTATCTCTGTCAATCAGACTGTTAAAATGTTTAATCAATGATTGTATGGTCACTTTTTATAAAGTAGCAACAATGTTGTTTAGGCTTAGGCTCGTTAGTATTACATCCCCAAAAAGGGTTTTAAGTCAGTTATTTATATATTTTTCTGTAGTATCTCAGTAAGAAATATCAGTTTACATTTCTAAACATTTATTTTGCTATTAAATCTAATCTAAATCTAGTGAGATTTGATGATGCAGGGATCAGATCTCAATGTGGAGCACCAGCTGTTGTCAGACTGCTAGTGCATTCCAAAATCTCACTAGTTTATTATTATTATTATAAAAAAAAAAAAAGAATGTTTGGAAATGTAAACTGATATTTCCTACTGACACACTACAGCAAAAGATAGAAATTACTGGCCGAACGCCATTCTTTTGGGTGAAAATACACTACTGTGCAAAATTCCTAGGCACGTTAGTATGTATAAAGTATAATTAATTGAAGTATATTTATATTTATATTATAATTAAAGTATGTGTTCATATGTGTAAAGGGCTAGATTTTCCCTGGAGGAAACAGCCGAGATATGATGAGCAGTGAACTTTTACAGTAGATGAGAAACCGATTGCTCCCTCATGACCTTTTGTAAACTGTATTTATGACAAAGAACTGCACAGATACAAATATTCTAACAGTCTGTCTATAAACACACCTTGTGTTCTCTGTTTCTGTTTGAGTCCACTCGTGCTGCTCCTCTGCAGTCTGCGGATTAAAGAGCGTGCTGTAAGACGGGGAGGAGACAGGTCTGCTGCCATTTTCCTATGAAATTTAAGGAGACTGAGGCGATCACAAATTTGTGTACAGTTTATGGAGTTAAATGCTATAGCCCAACTAAAAAAGCCTAACAACGCCCATGCTTCTTGTGTACATTTTGGAGAAACAGGTTAAATAATTAATCAGGCATTTAAGAGGTACCGAAATGAGGCACAGAAATCTGCGTTCTGATTCTGTTCGGTTCCATAGGTACTTGTACCATATTGACACCGGGTTTTGGTACCCAACCCTAGAAATGAGTAACCAACAATATGTGAAAAAAAAGAAAAGCCTGAAAGATGCCATGAGTATTTCCTAGTGGCAATATGAACACATTTGTGTCTTCTATTATCTACATAAACTAACCTGGAATTGCAAAAATCTAAATCCTCATTTCATCATATTTAAGTCATTAATACACGTGCATTTTGTACTACCAATCTTGTGATATTATATATAGTGTAAGATCCAGCATCATCAAGGCAATGAGATATTCAGAAATTTTTTAAAAACATGTTGTGAACATGATTCCATTCAAAAAGTCAAACTTGTATGTTATATTCATTCATTACACACAAGACTGATATATTTCAAATGTTTATTTCTTTTAATTTTGATTATTATAACTGACCACTAAGGAAAATCCGTGGGATTTTGGAGTGAAAGAAACATGACAAGAAAGTTGCAGCACTTACCTGGAAAATAGATGACCTTGAGGCTCGCAGTGGACGCTCCAACCTGAGACTCGTAGGTTTATTAGAAAAATCCAAGGGCAGCGATGCGTGTGCATTCTTCGAAAGCTGGTTACCTGAGGCGCTAGACATTGAGCCATTACGAAAACCCCTGGCCATAGAGCGGGCTCATAGGATTGGCAGTATGCGAATATCTGACACGGACAGGAATTAATCGCAGATAGTGATGATCGCAAAGTTCTTCCGAAACCACCGAGTCATGTTTTTCCCAGACCTTTCTGCTGAAGTAAATGTCACAGGTCGGGGGGCCAAGCCAGACTGCACCCACCCCTGAAACCCAGGATCACCTCGGGGAGCGTACCAGAAGAACCAGACGGACGAGAGTATAAAAATGAACAAGGTTTTATTTGGTTAAAAGCAATTTAAAAGTTCAGTGTTCCTTCCGTGTCTCCCGACCAGAACGGAGCCAGACCTCGGACGCCGGGAAGGCGTGGAGTCGTCGGCAGTTCGTGCCTGTACGGGGCCAGCAAGAGCCAAGATAGTCTGTCACCCGTCCCGGAGTGAGGGGGGGGTATCCGGGTAAGTAGAGCTCGTGGATGTTTCGGTCGAGACCGGGAAACGGAATAATTCTCGTGTCCACCTCCTTCTACAGGGACATCACATGCAGCATTCGGCCCAGAGAGTCCTGCGGTCTGCACAGCGGGGTAAGTAATCAACAGTAAGTATGTGTCCTTGAATAAGTAATGGGGCTTACGGCTGGGAGATGCTTCGGTTAAGACCGGGAAAGGAATAATTCGTGTGTCCACCTCTTTCTACAGGGACATCACATGCAGCATTCGGCCCAGAGGATCCTGCGATCTGCACAGCAGAGTAAGTAATCAACAGCAAGTATGCGTTCTTGCATAAGTAATGGGGCTTACGGCTGGGAGATGCTTCGGTTGTGACCGGGAAAGGAATAATTCTTGTGTCCACCTCTTTCTACAGGGACATCACATGCGGCGTTCGGCCCAGAGGATCCTGCGATCTGCACAGCAGAGTAAGTAATCGACAGTAAGTATGTGTTCTTGAATAAGTAGTGGGGCTTACGGCTGGGAGATGCTTCGGTTAAGACCGGGAAAGGAATAATTCGTGTGTCCACCTCTTTTCATAGGGACATCACATGCGGCGTTCGGCCCAGAGGATCCTGCGATCTGCACAGCAGAGTAAGTAATCAACAGTAAGTGTGTGTTCTTGAATAAGTAGTGGGGCTTACGGCTGGGAGATGCTTCGGTTGTAACCGGGAAAAGAATAATTCGTGTGTCCACCTCTTTTCATAGGGATATCACATGCGGCGTTCGGCCCAGAGGATCCTGCGATCTGCACAGCAGAGTAAGTAATCAACAGTAAGTGTGTGTTCTTGAATAAGTAGTGGGGCTTACGGCTGGGAGATGCTTCGGTTGTAACCGGGAAAAGAATAATTCTTGTGTCCACCTCCTTTCATAGGGACATCACATGCGGCGTTCGGCCCAGAGGATCCTGCGATCTACACAGCGGGGTAAGTAATCAACAGCATGTATGTGTTCTTGAATAAGAAATGGGGCTTACGGCTGGGGGATACTTCAGTTGAGTGCCTGGGTGTGGATTACGGTGACGGTGGTGGGCTCTCGGGGTGGTGAGCGTCCGGCATTAACTCTATATATCTTCCCCACACTCTGTAACTTCACTTCAAACCATTTATTGTGCAAACACACCACTTCAGACACGGCACACCCACTCTTAGTGCAAATAGAGCCAGCACTCACCCAACGATGACTCCGTCCACTTCACAACGTTATCACTCCCAGTCCAGATGTGTACAATTCATCGAAGTCCCAGATCAGGTCTCTTAACTTCCCTCCGATAGCGATGGCGCGGTCTGGTCTTCACTTGCTTTCCAGAACTCACACTCTTTCTGTCCTGAATATCTCCACTCGATCGCTGATATATCTGTTGCACAGCCAGATAGCCGAAACCCCACAATAGTCCTCAAATACCTCCACACGCCAGCCCAAACGTCCCAGGAATTCACCTCTCCTAGGGGAACACATCCAAAGAGAAGAACCACACACGGGGGCAAGCCAACCAGGAAGACTAGCCGGGAGAACGAACGACCAAAAAGAATCACCCCGCATGGTCTCTGCACTTCTCTTTTTATGTGGTTACTCCGCCTCCATAATCCTCTCACAGATCGCCACATCAAACTCCCCACACCAGATATCAATCTGTCATTAGCGTTGTTATTGTGACATCGGGCGCAACCCGGAAGTGGACCGGTGTTACCGCGACACCGTCCCGAGGGGAACACAAAATTCCGGCGGGACTTAGTTCCGCTTCTCTTTCGTCACCCCGTGACATAAACAAGCAACGGAGACAATTTGACGAAGTCAAGAGGAAACTACAAGCTAAGGGCCTACAGTATGGATTCATCTTTCCAGCACGCCTTCGGGTGACTGTCAATGGCTAATCTCTCGTCTTTCAAACTTCATCCGAAGTTGACACCTTTCTAATGGCTATGTAATTTTGAGACATTATTTTAACTATTCATTCACACTCCAGAATTTGTGCATAACGGATGATTATTAATAGGACATATTCCTTATAACGGGACAAAGTCATTTCAGCGGAGAACAGGTGGGATGTAATTCATCGTACCATTTAGATGGGGGAAGTTAGAAGTAAAGTAGTGTGTGGATTTGCTGGTGGTTCTCGGCAACACAGTTGTAGTGTTTAAATGTTACTATTGTTTAGTGTTTCTAATTAAGTTTTCTAATTTTACAGTTGATTTTCTGTTTCAACACTAAGGAGAGTATTGTATTATCTAGTACTACAAGACATGGCAGGGACTTTTGGGGTTAAGTTTATTACTTGGAACTGTAGGGGGCTGCATACTTATACTAAAATTAAACAAGTAATGACTAGGATAAAGCAGCTACAGTCTAAAAAAAAACATTTCTCCAGGAAACACATTTAATCTCTGAAGACATATGTAAGATACGTAATAGATGGCCTGGTCAAGTGTTTTCAGCCTCATTTAGTTCTCAAGCATGAGGGGTTATTACAATGATCCATAAATCAATCCCATTTCAAGTAGCTAAGACAATACAAGATCCATCATCAATGATTTAGATGATAAAGTCCCTTGAACAATTAAATATCTAATTGTTCAAGGGACTTTATCATCTAAATCATTGATTCTTGTCAATGTTTATAGCCCCAACGAGGACATCCCAAACTTTTATAGTAACCTCTTTCTGACTGTATCCAGCCTTTCTTGGTTTAATGTAATTGGGGGGGGGGGATTTAATTTGTACATTGGACCCAATTATAGATTGTTCTTCCGGCATAGATCAGTCACATAGACAGACCAGAAAGACCCTTCATTATTTTATAAAGGACTTAAGCCTGTTATAAATATGGAGACAGTTTCATCCTAAAGATATTCAGTACTCTTGCTTTTCTAGAACACATCAGTCTTATTCCAATTATGTCAAATATTACTGATTGTCTTTATGATACAATAATAATTTCAGAACATGCCCCTATATTATTTACTTATAATGACCCAGGTTTATCAGGTGGTCATCCAGTATGGAGATTTCACCCTAAATGACTCCTATAAGAAAAATTTTGTGGGAAAAAAAAAAAAATCACACAACAGATAGAAATGTATTTTGATATTAACACAACACAAACCTCAGCCTGTATCAGATGGGAAGCTTATAAAGTTTTCATAAGAGGTGTTCTTATAAGTATCACAAGCAGTAAATCAAAAGGCTATAAAATTTTTTTACTGCACTCAGTACAAAAATTAAACTTCTTGAAAAAAATGTATCAGATAAAAATGATTTAACCTTTCACCAAGAATTGTTAACTTTTAGAGACGTAAATACAATCAACTATCTGCCAAAAAAGCTGCTGCCAACCTTATGATGTTAAGGCAAAACTATTGTGATCAAGGTGAGAAAGCGGGGAAATTGTTAGCTTGGAGAATTAAATAAAATCAATCTGAAAGAACAATAAATTATATCGAAGATAATAAGGGGAATATATCACAAGTGACCCGGCTGAAATAAATAATACTTTTAAATACTTTTTCGAGACTTTATTCTCCTCTAAATATTTAAACAATGGTGCACAAACAACCTTTCTAAATAGTCTATCCCCGGAGTCCCCAACCCGTCGATCAGGGTCGATAAGTCGATCTTGGAAGCATTTTAAGTCGATCGCGAAGATTTTTCAAAATCTAAGAAAAAAATAAATAAAAATAAATAAATAAATATATATATATATATATAGAATATTGAAGACACCTGGTGCCACACTCTAATCAGCTAATTACATCAAGACACCTGCAACGGCCTTTAAATTGTCTCTCAGTCTAGTTCTGTAGGCTACACAATCATGGGGAAGACTGCTGACTTGAGAGTTGTCTAAAAGATGACCATTGAGACTTTGCATAAGGAGGGCAAGACACAAAAGGTCATTGCAAAAGAGGCTGGCCGTTCACAGAGCTCTGTGTCCAAGCACATTAATAGAGTGGGGAAGAGAAGGAAAAGATTGCTTGAGGTCCAGTGTAAAGTTTCCACAGTCAGTGATGGTTAGGGGTGCTATGTCATCTGCTGGTGTTGGTCCACTGTGTTTTCTGAGGTCCAAAGTCAATGCAGCCATAAACCAGGAAGTTTTAGAGCACTTCATGCTTCCTACTGACCAAAATTATGGAGATGCATGCCGATTTCATCACTGCACACAGTGCCAAAGCTACCAGTACCTGGTTTAAGGACCATGGTATCCCTGTTCTTAATTGGCCAGCAAACTCGCCTGACCTTAAAGGTCCCATGACCTGGATCATTTCCTTTTTTTAAATGCTTTTTTTAATGTTTCCTTAGGTTTAATTATATTGTTAGTATGATTTTTACATTTAAAATTTAGAAATAAAAAGCATTTTTATATCCTGATATTAGCCCTCTGGCTTGATTTCTCTGTTTGAAGGGGCGTGTCTGCTGTTAGACTCCGAGTAAACGACAACAGTTGTGATTGGCTGACATCTTTGCATACAAAATGCGTATTACATGTGGAACCCCTCTCAAATATATATATATATATATATATATATATATATATATATATATATATATATAGGGCTGCAACTAACGATTGTTTTGATAATCGATTAATCTGTCGATTATTTTTACGATTAATCGATTAATCGGTTTATTTACTTATATTTTAGGTTTTTTCCATTTTTTCCCCAAGTAAATTATTAATAAAGGGTCTTTATCATTCAGCATAAATTTTTAAGAGATTTTAACCATTTTGCATTGTCATATCCTCATCAAAAATATACCTGGAGTTGTTTTATTATGTTAGTAATCCTTTGTCGAACTCTTCTGCAATCAAAACACTGACCCATACTCTAGCAAAATTCACAAGGAGATTTCAAATATTGTTTTCACCATGGCAGTCCTTAGAGCTCCTAAAGTAGTTTAACATCCCAAACAAAGCTTAAGGAATCTTTGAGAACATATTTTCACGAAGTATAAGGATAAAACAGAATAAAATTGCAGTGCATTGTATTTTATTATTTACTGGGAAAAAGCTTTATAGCTTACGCTGTGAAATTGTAAATAATCCTTCGGAAAAAAAGTGCCAATAGCATGAAACCTGAATGGAACTCACAATTTAAAGTAAAATCCATCAGAAGGTTGTCCAGAAAAAAAAAAATTGGGACACACACAAAAAACCTGCTGTGTGAAAAAGAGCAGTGAATACTTAGAAAAGAAGTGCATTTTAAATATACTCAAACATTTACCCATCTCATCCAGTCTTAATTAGGCTGCAAGTCTGAATAATGAACTGGTAAACGACAAACTGATCACATAACATGTTTGTAAAGCTTTAAATGTTAACTGTTAAAAAGCAATGTTATCAGCTTGTACGGCTAAACATTTGCAAACAACCTTGTACTGGAGAATCTGCACAAATAAAATTCTTACGGGCCGTTCACATATCGCACCTAAAAACGCGTGGAAAACGCTAGTCGCGCCGCTTTCTCCTTCTTTCCAAAGCGCTCGGGCAGAAGCGCCCCTGAGGCGTCTGCCTTTGCTAAGTAACTATGACGTGCTCTCTCCATGACGTGCCCTCTCCATGAAGACCCGGAAATTTCAGCAAAGGATAAATGGATGCGGTGTGGACGCGCCTGGAAAAACGGGCGCATCGCACCGCGTGCGTGTCGCGACCGCGTCGCTTCCATTATGAAAGTGCATACTGCGCGCCTACATAGGAAATAACGAACTTGAGCACGCAAAAGACACGATATGTGAACGGCCCATTAAACAGTTCAGTAGTGCAGAGTTTACAGGTTACTCTTCATTTTGAAGGCTCAAAGTAAAGTACTCCCACTTCCCGCTGAATGCTGCAGAGACGCTGTTCGGGAAGCACGTGACATAAAACGAGGCCAGCTATTGGCTATTCGCTACTTCACCTGCTGTACTGGCTGAGTAAAACCTCCGGTGGCTCATTACTGCCACACTTTGGTCACCGCAGATTTGAAATATGCACGAAATGAGCCGCTTATGGCAAATAAAATTTATTAAGCGACGAATCGATTACTAAATTAGTTGACAACTATTTTAATAATCGATTTTAATCGATTAAATCGATTCGTTGTTTCAGCTCTATATATATATATATATATATATATATATATATATATATATATATAATATATTATTTATTATTATTTTTTTTTTACTATTACAGCTGTCGAGATTAACGAATCGTGGATTTGTTGATTATATAATTATTTTTCGATCTTTTCCCATCACATGAAAGGCTGCAGTGATGAGCATTGAGTAGACAGAGTGATCTCAATGCAGTGATCTCGTCATTATTGCAATACGTTTTCTCTCACAAAATGCTTTCACCACAACTAACAGCAAACACATGAATACACCACATGAATACAGTAGGAGCTTTGTTGTGCAGCATAACAGTGTCATTCATTGTTACGGCAGTTTAGGCAAGTGTGCTGCAGATATACTCGTGATGCGTGACAGCTCCAAAAAAATAAAGGGAGCGTTCTTTGATCGCGCTCTGTAGTTAAATCACAATTTAAATAACAGATTTGTTTCAGGCTTCTAAGAGAAATAACGTGAAGTTGATCGTTTAGTCACTGGCTTGATTCACTGATGCATAAACAGTATTAAACGATTTAGAAAGAAAGTATGTGTGAACTTGAATAATCAGCTACACATCAGAAATCACTGATCACAGATCAGGCATTAATGAACACTGTTACTCACTGTTCGTGGTGTTGCTGTCGAATCCATATCATAAAAGTCTGTTTGTAACTCCTGTGCTAACATTGTGACTGAATTGTATGTAAATATTTGGGCGGGGAAAGCAGAGAAAGGGGATGTAACATTTCTCCTTATAACGTCACAACGAGGAGATTCAAGATCAGCCAGGTTGAGCTTCCATTTTCTCAAAGGCAGAGAAAGATAGCAAAATCTCGATTTACACAGATTAAAATTTCTAGAAAATTGTGGACCATATACAGGCTAGGGGAACTCATATTAATGTTTAAAAACCTCATAAAGTGAAAATTTCATGTCATGGGACCTTGTATTGTGAAGCGGAAGATGCGATATGCCAGACCCAACAATGCAGAAGAGCTGAAGGCCACTTTCAGAGCAACCTGGGCTCTCATAACACCTGAGCAATGCCACAGCCTGGTCGCCACGCCACATTGCTGCAGTAATTCAGGCAAAAGGAGCCCCAACTAAGTACATGCTGTACATGATAATACTTTTCATGTTCAAACTTTTCTGTAGGCCAAGATTTCTAAAAATCCTTTCCTCGTATTGGTCTTAAGTAATATTCAAATTTTCTGATATACTGAATTTGGGATTTTCCCTAGTTGTCAGTTATAAAAGAAAAAAATATTTGAAATATATCAGTCTGTGTGTAATGAATGAATATAACATACAAATTTCACTTTTTTAATGGAATTATTGAAATAAATTTTTTTGATGATATTCTAACTATATGACCAGCACCTGTATAAGGGATGCAGCGATATGGAAATTTTGGCCAATACCGCTAACCGATAAATCCCTAAATAACGAAGCCGATAACCGATATGTTGGCCCATAAATATAAATCCTCATTTTTACATAGTTTTTGAGAGCCTGATTACCAAAAGTGTCTCATCATTAAAAGGCATTAAATACTTCAACATAAAGCAGCCTTACAAATAAATAATGCTTAAATAATTGGAGCAAGTTACTGGATAACGTTTCTTATGTGTAAAAAAATAAATATAAGGCTTTTATATTTATATGTCTTTTATAAATATAAATAAAAGACAAAGGAGTGTGTTGAAAGAGGTCCAGCATGTAAGGATTATAGCCAGATATATTGTCAAAAGAGAATGTGATATTTCCAATTAATGTAGACCTGTTATTTACTGGCTATTATTATTAGATTACTTTAACTATTAAATTAACATTACAATTAATTTGCTTCGCAACAATTCCATAGCACATCACAGACTCACAGCCTTTGAGTAAAATACAAAAATGGTCTATTAGCTTAGGCTACTCCTCACTGAAAATGTTTTAAAAATCTCTTTTAAAACAGGTTTATTACAGCTTACAATTGATTATAGGCCTATAGCCTAAATAAAATTGTTACACTTCAGTAAGACTTTATCAATTTTATGAACCAACTTTCAAAAACAACCTATTAATGTTTCTTCTCATTGTTTTCACTATGTTCGGGCCACAAGAGAAACATTAAAGAAATAAATTAAAACAGATATACCACATATTAGGAGATTCCAAACCCGTAAGACCTCCGTTCAATGGAACACAGTCTAAGATAATTTAGATTTAGTCCGAGAG
This sequence comes from Carassius gibelio, assembly GCF_023724105.1. Classification (NCBI taxonomy): domain Eukaryota; kingdom Metazoa; phylum Chordata; class Actinopteri; order Cypriniformes; family Cyprinidae; genus Carassius; species Carassius gibelio. The sequence continues at coordinate 9,225,762 of NC_068374.1, forward strand.
CTCTCAGTCCCTCCATTGAAACTGTGTGCATTGACTTCAGCTGTTAACTTTGTTAACATGGCTGACACTACCTCTGAGTTAAAACAAACCAATATCCTGGAGTAATTCATTTATTCAAACAGTACACTGACTGAACTGCTGTGAAGAGAACTAAGGATGAACACCGAGCCGAGCCAGATAATGACACGTTCACGAGTCAAGAACCGTTTCTGTCAGACGTGTCCGATTCGAGAACCGAGGAGCTGATGATACTGCGCATGTGTGATTCAGCATGAAGCAAACCAACACACAGAGCATCTGAAGCGAACTGATTCTTTTGGTGATTGATTCTGAACTGATTCTGTGCTAATGTTTTGAGCCAAGGTAAACCGAGGGCTTGCAATCATCGCCAATAACGCCTAGGGTTGCCACCTTCAATACATAAAAATAAGGGATGCCGGGGTGACACCCCTCGGGTCCATGATGACCAAAGGTCCGATGACATGCCAGTGGTGGTAAATCTTAAAAACTTAAAACATGTTTTCATAAAAATATTAATTACTAATGAACTTTAGTAATTGTATAAGGTGGGGTGAACACAGATTTTGGATAAAATATTTGTCATTGTTTGCAGACAGTAACACCATCCAAACAGTGAAACCACATAATAAATAACCGATCTACAAACATTTCTAAATTCACGTAAAACACACATTTTTTATTATTATTATTGGTAAGTTAATCTTTTTAATATAGTCTATTGTTAATTCTACAGTAGCCTGTTGAAGAATGCAATCATTTAAATTAGTAGTTTATTTGCCTCACATAGGCACTATATTTTTATTGTTAAATATATCTCTCTTATCTCTTATTAAAATAATGCTTGTGTCTGACTGTAAACCTTAACCGTAATAAACAAATCACGCTAACACTTTAAAATAAGGTTCATTAGTTAACTACATTAATTAACATTAACTAATAATGACCTGCACTTATATAACAATTGTTCATCTTTGTTCATGTTAATTTCCACATTTAATAATACTTTATCAAAATCTTAATATTAGTTAATGCACTGAACTAACATGAACAAACAATGAACTTTATTTCTATTAACTACCATTAACAAAGATTAATAAATACTGTAAGAAATGTATTTCTTACTCATTGTTAATTCATGTTAATAAATACACTAATGTTTAATAAATGAACCTTATTATAAAGTGTATGAATGTTGTTCTCCCGAGGCATGCTGTCGCACATCTGACAAGCCAACGTGCGCAACAGAGAACACTCGCCGACAAATTGAGTATTTGATTCCTCCGGTACTTTTGCATCCGCTTTCGTTTCAGCGCTGGACGCAAGGGGTCTCTGGAGCAGCCTCCGCCATTCTTTCAAATCGACTCTGTGCCAAGAGACCCGCCCTCCTCTGACTCTGGATGGCCGTGAACCTGGAACAAACCAATCAATCCACCGATGGCAGTGAGTATTACCCAATCAGGGGCAGAAAAGGATGAGTCTTCACAGAATGCGGGTGGGATGATCTGCATGAGATGCTACATTGAATACAACTCCGAAAATACGGGACAAACCCCGTCCCGTATTGATTCAAAACAGGACGCGCTATTTTATTCTCAAATACGGGACAATTCCGTATTTTAAGGGACGGGTGGAAACCCTAATGACGCCATTACGTCGAGCGCAAAAGAACCGGTGAACCGTTTTATTCAAATGGTTAATTGAATCGAGCTGTCAGAAAGAACTACAGGTGATCCGAAAACCAATGCAACCTGTTCTTGACTCGTGAACGAGTCATTATCTGGCTTGGCTCTGTGTTCAACTCTCTCTTCACAGCAGTTCAGTCAGTGTACTGTTTGAGTACATGAATTACTCCGGGATACTGGTTTGTTTGAACTCAAAGGGAATGTCAGCCACATTAAACAAGTTAACATCTTAAGTCATTTGTGGATTAATGCATATTGAGACGCAAAGCGTTTAAAACGATTAAGTTCGATTTGGTGAACTTGTTCAAAAAGATCTGGTTACATCGAATGATTCGTTCGTGAACCGGATATGACAAATTGCTTTGTTTTGAACTCTCTCACAACAGAAACGAAGAGAAGACCATGCTGAATAAAGTCGTAGTTTTTGCTATTTTTGTACCAAAATGTGTTTTCGATGCTTCAAAAAATTCTAACTGACCCTCTGATGTCACATGGACTACTTTGAAGATGTTTTTCTTACCTTTCTGGACATGGACAGTATACCGTACACACAGCTTCAATGGAGGGACCGAGAGCTCTCAGACTAAATCTAAAATATCTTAAACTGTGTTCCGAAGATAAATGGAGGTCTTACTGGTTTGGAACGACATGAGGGTGATTTATTAATGACATAGTTTTGATTTGTGGGTGAACTATCCCTTTAAGGGCGGGTTTTACATTATCTCTGGTCTGACAGTGGAAACAGCTTGAATTTGGCCTTGCGGCAAAAAAAAAGAAGTGAAAGTGACGTGACATTCAGCCAAGTATGTTGACCCACACTCAGAATTCGTGCTCTGCATTTAACCCATTCAAAGTGCACACACACAGAGCAGTGAACACACACACAAACACACTGTGAACACACAACCGGAGCAGTGGGCAGCTATTTATGCTGCAGTGCCCAGGAAGCAGTTGGAGGTTCGAAGCCTTGCTCAAGGGCACCTAAGTCATGGTTTTGCCGGCCTGAGAATCAAACCCACAACCCTAGGGTTAGGAATCAAACTCTCTAACCACTAGGCCATGACTTCCCCACAAAGAAGTGCAATTGTTTCGTTCTTAGCCCTAGCTCGCACTTGAAAGACAATGGAATAGTTGCTTGTTGCTTGTGTCAAGAAGTTAGCTAGGATTCAAAAGAATAAGAATAGGCAGAGAGTGGGTCATAGGTGTGTAAAACTAAAATGAAAAACCAACAAGTCTGTGAAAAAACATGAAAAGCCTGAAAGATGCCTTGACTATTTCCTGGTGGCAACATGAACACGTTTGTCTTCTTTTATCTCCAAACTTGGAATTGCAAATATCCACTTCCTCATTTCAACATATTTGAGTAGCTAGTACTCTCAGTTGTATTTACAGCACGTAAATGTATCAGTTTCTCCGGAAATACATGTAAGTGGCTGGTGAACCAGGAGAAGAATAGAGTGAACTATATAGTTACTTGCACTAAGTGTATCTGATATTAATAAAACATGTCGGCAAGTTATATTTGAATGGACTGTTATTGCTGTTTCCATAAACATACGCAGATTGTGTCAATATATAAACTGGGTTAATGTAAGTCTGAGGTAGGCTTGCTGTGGTAGTTGGTGTAAATGGTGTTACACAGTGGTACAGCTGTAGACAGGTTACACTACTTGTCCACCGTTGCAATACCCCCAGTGTCATTTTGCTTCTTATATTGTTCAGTTGGACAGATTACACTTACACTTATCGTGGCCTATTGGTTAGAGGGTTGGACTCCCAATCGAAGGGTTGTGGGTTCTAGTCTCGGGCCGGCAGGAATTGTGGGTGGGGGGAGTGCATGTACAGTTCTCTCTCCACCTTCAATACCACGACTTAGGTGCCCTTGAGCAAGGCATCGAACCCCCAACTGCTCCCCGGGCGCCGCAGCATAAATGGCTGCCCACTGCTCCGGGTGTGTGCTCACAGTGTGTGTGTGTGTGTGTGTTCACTGCTCTGTGTGTGTGCATTTCGGATGGGTTAAATGCAGAGCACAAATTCTGAGTATGGGTCACCATACTTGGCTGAATGTCACTTCACTCACTTTTTTTTTTTTTCACTCACTCAATTTTTTAAAAATTTTTTATTTTTATCATGTGACAAGAGTAATAGGGCAGCCAAACTACACTTTTTGTTCCCTTTCAGTCGGTCACCTTCGACGTTACGAATGGAATCTCGCCCGAGAGCCCAATCACCTTCGAGTGGTACAAAACGAGCCAATGGTACACAAAGTACCTTGTTCTGCAGAATTTGCATTGCGAGCTCCGCCCCGCAGAGCGGGTATATAAGGAGCAACGCGAGTAACTCGCATTCAAGCTTTCACTTCGGAGCCGAACACATCGCTTGCTGAAATCACTGGAGTGTTACAAGCAAGAGCTGGTGTTGGTGTGACGGCGCGATCCAGCGGTTCGTCTGGGTTTCCTGCGACAGCTCCCGCGTTCCCCTGAGTGCTTCAACACCCCTAAAATAGCAATTTCTCTCACAAAAGAGATTCGGGCCGATTTCTTTTTAAAGATGTCATTTCGCCCGTGTGTTTCTGGGTGCGGTTGATATATCGCTCCTCGTGATGGTCACGATCGCTGTGTCACGTGTTTGGGCTTCCAGCACGCTGAGACTGCGTTCATGGATGGCTCATGTTCTCATTGCAGGGACATGATCATTTCGGCGTTGAGATATGTCGATCGCCGCATCACAAGGCGGGCTTGAGTCCTCCGGAGATGAGGGTTCGGCTGCGTTGCCTCACTCGGGAGTGCCAGCGTTGTCCGAGTACGATCCCGAGCAGACGGCCAGGCAGTGGAGAGCATCGGGCTTGAGTGGAATCCTCCACCCTGTCCCGAGCGCTCGAGGCTGGATGATTGGTCCCTGGGGGCTGCTCATGCGGATCACCAGCTCCCCCCTCTGGTTCCTTTCTTCCCGGAAGTGCACCAGGAAGTAACTAGTTCATGAAAGGCACCTTTAACTGCCCGAAACCATTCTGGTTCTTCCACTGCTACCGAACTCGCTCTCCGGGCGACAAAGGTCACTGCATGCTCCTTGGGTCAGGTGATGTCCATTTTGGTGGTTCAGGAGCGCCACCTATGGCTGAACTTGGCAGACATGAGGGAGTCTGATCGGGCTCAGCTCCTCAACTCCCCGGTCTCCCAGGATGGCCTCTTCGGCGACGCGGTAGAGAGCTTTGCCCACCAGTTCTCTGCCACCCAGAAGCAGTCTCAGGCCATCGGACACATCCTGCCCCGGCGGCCCACTGCTGCTTCCACCCCGCCGCCGGCACAACCGCCTCAGCCTGCTCGTCACCGAGGGCGCCCCCCTGCGGCCTCCTCCACTCCCGCTCGGCCACAGCAGCAGCCTTCACCCCGGCCGCAGCGAGGAGTTAGCCGCAGAAGGGCTGCGCAACCCGTCTCTGCCCCTAAACCTGCCAAACGCCAGGCCAAGCGGCATTCCTGAGACGGGCAACCCGGAGTTGGAGATGTCAGCTCATCACCCTGCGGCCAGTGGTAACCAAACCTTCAGTAAAAGAGCTGTTTCCTCCACCTCCGGGTCCCAAGAGGCCACGAACGACAGTTGGCAACGTGCTTCCTCGCCGCTCTCATTCTCCTCTCCCCTTGTGGGTACGCCTGTAGTCCCCTTGACCCCGCTGGTTCGGTTCCTGGGAGCCTGGCTAGAGCTCCCCAGTTCTTCCCGCTGGCTCATCCGGACGCTCAGGCTCGGCTACGCGATTCAGTTTGCCCGGCGTCCCCCCAGGTTTCGGGGTGTCCACGCAACGATGGTGGGCAAAGATGCCCCTGTCATGTGCGTGGAGGTTGCGACCCTGCTGGCAAAGGCCGCAATAGAGCCGGTCCCTCAAGCCGACATGAAGTCTGGCTTCTACAGCCCTTACTTCATAGTACCCAAGAAGACAGGTGGGTTACAGCAAATCCTGGACTTGCGTGCCTTGAACCGAGCTCTGCACAGACTCCCGTTGAAGATGGGCCTCCCCTTTCGAGGGGCAGGCACATCAGTACAAAGTTCTCCCATTCGGGTTGGCCCTGTCTCCCATGTCTTTACGAAGGTTGCAGAGGGAGCCCTGGCTCCTCTCAGGGAACAAGGTGTCCGTATCCTCAACTACCTCGATGACTGGCTGATCCTAGCTCACTCTCGAGAGTGGTTGTGCGAGCACAGGGATCTGGTGCTCAGACACCTCGCCCGACTGAGTCTTCAGGTCAACTGGGAAAAGAGCAAGCTCTCCCCTGTGCAGAGGATCTCTTTTCTCGGTATGGAAATAGACTCGGTCGTCATGTTCGCGCAGCTTACGAACGAGCGCGCTCAGTCACTGCTGAATTGTCTTAGACAATTCGAGGGCAAGAGAGCAGTTCCACTGAAACTGTTTCAGAGGCTCCTGGGGCATATGGCGTCCACGGCGGCGGTCATACCGCTCGGGCTACTCCATATGAGACCGCTTCAGCACTGGCTTCACGACCGAGTCCCGAGATGGGCATGGCAAGCACGCTCCGAGTGACCATCACTCCGGCCCAGGGCCGGCCCGCGGCATAGGCGGTATAGGCAAATGCTAAGGGCGCCGCTCATCCATAGGGGCGCCAGAATGAGTGAACGAGTGAATTTTCTTTTTTTTTCTTTTTTTTACATATTTTTTTTTATAATAGGCTACTATTTAAAAACCATTAATTCGAAATACTACCAAATAAAGCAAAAAAAAAAAAGTCCGGCTCTTCATTCTTCCCCCACCCATCGAGTGCTTGAAGTGCGTCAGAAACAGCGCGTGCATGATTAGTTGTTGGTAATTTGTTGTGTAGTGTGCCAGATGCCCATCCAATGTAGACAGCACTGCTTTTGTTAACACACAGCTCGTAGAAACGGGCCTAGCAGCTCGCGCCAGTTCTAGACACTAGTGAAAGTTTCCTGATTGTGACGGAAAGCTGAATTTACATGACACATTATAAATGAGCATAATCTGCGATAGATACAGTGCCAAAAAGAAGAGAAGAGGATAAAGACAGAGGTAAAGAGATTTAGTGAAAGAACAATTTATTGCATAGGAGTAAGATACTATAATTTCATGGCAGTTATTTTTACATTAAACTTAATGTTAGCAGTTGTTCTGAGTTCTGAGTCCCCAGACTGTGATTTTGTAAAATCATGTCAGTTTTAAAGTCGGCATGAAATCAAATTTGACAAATCTTCTTTTTATATGTAATATTGTAGTGTTAATTATAAATGAATGATCTGTGCACTTCATTATTTTTTTAAAATTCATGTACCCTTATAATCTTTAATCAAATACATTACCCTACCATCCCCCCTTGAAGCGACCTCTCTTCTCTTTCGGTCATGTGCCATGGCGAAAGGGAGCGGCCAGAGCCGATGAGGGTGTGGCTATAGGTGTCTGTCTCGTTTCTGCACCGCCTCTCAGAGAAACTCTCGAGGGTGAACTTGACCGACAACTTCACTCGACTCATCTTGGTTTGCGGGAGGCTCGTATAAATATGGGCTGATTCCTGCCTGAAATTTAGCTCCTTGTCGCCGGGCTCCTCAATAAAAAATCCTTCATGGGAGGGTAACGGTGGAGAGCCCAGTGGAGAGAAATCCTCCACAACTGAATGTAAGCTATCATTCAAATCTGCCTTCATTTTGTTTGCAACGCCCAACCTCCAACGATCCAATCAATTCCCCGATGGATGAAACCAAGCCCCGCCCTACATTTTTTTCTAATTTCAGAAGCCGTTTAACTCGGATATACGTCACAGCAAGGAAAAAATGACAATTTCAACTTCCGTTTCATGCCGACTTTAAGACGCATTTTTTATTATCACTTCTTTATTAATGTTTTACTCTACAGTTGTGCAGTTTTGGGGGGATACAGTACAGGCAAAAAGTTTGGAAGCATTACTATTTTTTATGTTTTTGAAAGAAGTTTCTTCTGCTCATCAAGCCTGCATTTATTTGATCAATAATACAGAAAAAATTTAATATTGTGATATATTATTACAATTTAAAATAATTTGTTGTACTCCTCGCGACAGCCCCTCCCTGGCCAATTCCTCTGAGGAAGGACCTTCTTTCTCAGAGACGGGGCACCCTCTGGCACCCACGTCCCGATCTGTGGGACCTACATGTGTGGGTTCTGGAAGGGTCACTGAAAGTTTAGGTACCTTGCCACCACAGGTGGTAGCTACCATCACTTCAGCTAGAGCCATGTCCACCAGACATGCCTATGCTTTGAAGTGGAACCTTTTCGTGACTTGGTGTTCTTCACGGCATGAGGACTCCTGGAAATGCCCGATTGGGTCAGTGCTTTCCTTTCTTCAGGAGGGGTTGGAACGAAGGCTGTCTCCTTCCACCCTCAAGGTCTATGTGGCCGCCATTTCGGCTCACCATGACCCTGTTGAAGGTAAGTCTCTTGGGAGGCACAATCTGATCCTCAGGTTCCTGAGAGGAGCAAGGAGGCTCAATCCGCCTCACCCTCTATCAGTTCTATCAGTGGTTCTATCAGCACTGCAGAGAACTCCCTTCGAACCCTTGCTCTCAGTAGAGCTAAAGTTTCTATCTTTGAAAACTGCGCTCCTGACGGCTTTGGCTTCGGTGAAGAGGGTTGGGGACCTGCAGGCATTTTCAGTTGACGAAGCGTGCCTGGAATTTGGGCCGGCTAACTCTCACATTATCTTGAGACCCCGGCCTGGGTACGTGCCCAAAGTTCCCACCACTCCTTTTAGGAATCAGGTGGTGAACTTGCAAGCGCTGCCCCTGGAGGAGGCAGACCCAGCCCTGGTGCTGCTCTGTCCAGTACGTGCGCTCCGCACCTATGTGGACAGAACTCGGTGCCTTAGGACCTCAGACCAGCTCTTTGTCTGTTACGGAGGCCAGCAGAAGGGAAAGGCTGTCTCCAAGCAGAGGTTATCCCACTGGATAGTGGATGCTATTGTCCTGGCTTATCAGGCTCAAGACCTGCCATGCCCCCTAGGGGTGAGAGCTCACTCAACTAGGAGCGTAGCTTCCTCCTGGGCGCTGGCGCATCTGTAGCAGCAGACATCTGTAGAGCTGCGGACTGGGCGACACCTAACACATTTGGGAGATTTTATAATCTCTGTGTAGAGCCCGTGTCCTCCCGGGTACTCGCCCCTTCGGGCCAGTAAGGACCTGCTTGGTGTCAATCCGCTTGCTGCACCATTCCACTCCGGATGCGTGCGCTATTTCCCTCAGGTGAGTTCCTCAGTTAGAACCCTGGGTTCCTCCAGCACTGTTGATGTCCAACACTTGTGTACATGCCCTTTGGTCAGCCATGTGTGGGACTAGGTGCCTCCATGTGTCGTGATTCCCCTTCTGGGTAATCCCACGTGTGTATGTCCACAGTAAGTCTCTCCTTGCCAGCTCTGTCGTTGAAACTTCCACCCTGCGGGCTGGGTACCTCAGAGTTCTTATGTATCACCACCTTGGTAGATACCTGCCTTCTGTAAGTCCTCCCATGGGCAGGCAGCCTGCTAGCATATGTCCAGCTGGAATATGCTACCCAGTGTATTCTGTGTGAGCTATAGGCCCTCACTCGTGCTGGCCTCAGGACAGGGTGCTATCACTCACACGGGTCGCTGGAAGACAGCCATGTGGCGTTTTGTAAGGGACCCCATTCGTAATGTCGAACATGACCGACTGAAAGGGAACGTCTTGGTTACGTCTGTAACCCTCGTTCCCTGAAGGAGGGAACGAAGACGTTACGTTCCCTTGCCACATTGCTGTTCCGCTGAACGGCCGGGTCAATGGCTCGGCTCCTCAGCGAAGACTTGAATGCGAGTTGCTCGCGTTGCTCCTTATATACCCGCTCTGCGGGGCGGAGCTCACGATGCAAATACTGCAGACCAAGGTACTTTGCGTACCATTGGCTCATTTTGTACCACTCGTAGGTGATTGGGCTCTCAGGCGAGATTCCTTTCGTAACGTCTCCATTCCATCCTTCAGGGAACGAAGTTACATACGTAATCAAGACGTTCCTTTGAATTAATGATAACTAAAAAGGCATATGAAATTCAATTCTTTGCCATTAAATGACATGTATAATTTTGATAATGCTGTCAAAAGCATCGACAGACCAACAAACTTTTGCGTCACATCCCTGAAAACAGCAGATGGTCAAACACTTCTGAAGGACCAGAATACTATCCTGTTGATGTGGGTTGAACATTTTGACACCTTGCTTAATCAGGGCATTAATGAAGACCCCATCATCTTTGACGAACTGCCTAAATTTCCTACCATTCATGATCTTTGTCTACTACAAACCTTCAAGGATGCTTATTTGGTCCTTCCAGTTTCTTTCCCCATTATCAGTATCACCTGTTCCTTGTTATTAGTTATCCTCACATACCATCAGCCTATGGAGCTCCCAGACACCACCAACCTCGACTGGAAGCAGGTAGTCATCCAGTGTCTGGAGAGCCTCCGATCCTGAACCCCCTAGCCAGAAGTCCAAGAGTCTAGTCAGCCATCCGCAACTGACCCACGCCCACAGGCTGTCCGCTGCTCACCCAAGTTCAGAAGCTGTTAATATGGCAAGCCAAACTAACATTAATTTGGCAAGCCCAATGAACATTGATGTGGCAAGCCTTTAAGTCCCAAAGGTCACTCCAGTGCCTGCTCCTCGAAAATGCTTACCATAGAACCCTCCAATTCCTTCTCTTCATAATAGCCTTCCAGAGCGCCCTCCAGTGCCCGACCCTCGTAGGCGCCTTCTTGAGTTTGCTCGAGTGTCGGCCCAGGTCCCAGAGTTTGCTCCAGTGTTGCCCCAGACCAGACCTTTTCTCCCAATCGAGAAGAGGATTCTAGGGGGGGAGGAGAAGGGTGTTGGCCTAGCCCCAGAGCACGTCAAGTCCAGGGAGGGCTCCATTTCCTTGTGTATGCCCATCGAGAGCTCCTGTACCAGAGCCCGCTCCGGTGTCTGCCCCAACCCCAGACCTTATTCCAGTGTCCTCAAGAGCGCCCACCAGAGCCTCCCGAGTGACCCCCCACAAAAAAACGAAAATCACAAATTTTGAAAAAAAAAAAAAAAAAACGCTTATTTCTCATTTTGCTCGAAAGTTGTGCTGCCGACTTGTGTCACTGGGAAACCGATTGCTCCCTCATGACCTTTTCTAAACTGTATTTATGACAAAGAACTGCACAGATACAAATATTCTAACAATCTGTCTATAAACACACCTTGTGTTCTCTGTTTCTGTTTGAGTCCACTCGTGCTGCTCCGCTGCAGTCTGCGGATTAAAGGGTTAGTTCATTGAAAAATCTAAATTATGTCATTAATAAACCCAATTTAAGAACGCCAGCCATAAAAGCTTGATGAGGTCATGGGTGAGACAGGTGTTCTACTCTGGATTTAATTGTAAAGCTAGAGGTACAGCCATTTAATTAACAAGAATACTCCATTTAATCCTTCTAAAGTAATTTCAGACCCCAATGGTAGATATGTGATCGTTTCAGGCACCCTTTATGGTAATCACTAACCCTAATGCTGGGGGAAAAAACCTGCATTAAGAAATTTGTGAGCAGATATTTTTATGCATTGTGAGCAGATCAAACGTATGCCATAATAAACATTCATCGTACACGGTGCGATTTTTGCAGTCGTACGAATTCTCGTATGGTCGCAGCTCGTATCATTTGTGATGAATTACGAGCTGAACAGAGAGGCTTACGAGCACTTCCCGACCTCCCGATCATTTTTATAAACATGTCTAAAAAGTTTGTGAGCTATCGGTTTGAATTCGTGCCATTTGTTCGGTTGAACGAGCCGATTTGTTGATTTATCTGAAGTTGACCAATCACGAACTAGGAAAACCACAGAAGAAGAAAGACGAAGACGGCAGCGCCACTGCGAATGTGGACTATTGACCAGGAGGATAAACTCGCTGAAGTCTGACAGGAACAGTGAGCGCTGTATGATGTTTCTAGCAACGTATTCCAATGCCTTTTTAGTTCTCTCTCGCTCTCTCTCTCACACACGCATATGTAGTTTACAGGGACTCCATAAACGTAACGGTATTTTATAGTGTATATCCCCATACACTTCCTCTATCCATCACGGAAAATGCATGTTTAAAATTTCTATTAAATACCGTATAGTATTTTTTAAAGCCATTTGGTTTACGACGGCACAGGAATTGTCCTCACAAACCATGTTTACATTATAATACCTATTTCAGATATTTATAAACCATATACAAGAACACACACACAGGGTAACCAAACGTCCCGGTTTCCTATTGCTGAAAAATAACATGTAAGCGCAGGAAACAGTCACGGCTCGTATCAATATTTTATATGCAGTTATGAGAGAGGGAGGGCAGTTATATTAGGCGCGTTCCACTTGAAGCAGCACTGCACAGAATGATCACCTTTACCTGCATTTTTTTTTTGACAGTGTCCTCTTCATTTCAAGGGCATGAAATTCTGTGACTTATCCTAAATATCAGCAACAGAAAGTTGCTAAAAAGTTAAAAAGATTGGAAATTGGCAAATAAAATAAACAAAACTATGATAAAACAGAATTATGTATAAAACAATTTCCACAAATAAATGAAGCACTAATACTAGAGCAAAAAGGCAACGTGGAACAAGCAAAAAACAATAAAACAGTTTTATTGTTCTGTGAACACTTCAATCCTGTTCATTATTGTTTATTGGTACTGCTGTTTTGTATTGTGTTGGTTTTATTTACTTTTTAAAATTCATCTCTTGTTCTATAAAATAAATCATTTGTGATAAATAGTTTTCTGAAATAAATAGTATGTGATTACAGTCATGTCTTTTAGTGGTGACTTGTAACATTTCTGCAAATGTATAATAATTTGCAAAGCATGCAATTCAAAATATATCAGACACCAAACAATTATACAAATTATAATGTTTCAATATATATTAACAAAATATGTATCAAAGTTGTGAGAATTTGAAACATGAAGAAAAAATGGACTTGAATGTCCCTATGGACCTCTGCTGGATATACTCTATGCGTTCTATATATGCGTATCAATTTTCAGTTTCAATTTATTTATAATGCACAATTAAACACAACTACTGTTCACCAATGTGCTTCACAAAGTAAAAACAATAAAATCACAGATAAATTCAAACCAGGACACCATTGTCATATAGTATAAGACAGATCGAAGAAAAACGTTTTTAACTTAGATTTAAAAATGGGCAGAGTAGCGGCAGTTCATATTTCAGTGGGCAAACTGTTCCAGAGTCTTGGTGCCGCTATATAAAAAGGCTCAATCTCCCCTAGCCTTGAGCCTTGATCTAGGAGCCACTAAGAGCCTCAAGTTGGCAGACCTAAGAGCTCTTGTAGGTTGATGGATCAACAAAAAATTTGAAAGGTAGGATGGTACTAACCCATTTAGCGACTTAGAAAACTAATAACAGTACTTTAAATTGTATCCTTTACTGCACAGGTAGCCAGTGGAGTGACTGGAGGACAGGAGTTATATGCTCCCAGGCGAACTCCTGTCAGGGCTCTGAAAGCAGCATTCTGAACCATCTTAAGGTGAATTATGGAAGACTGACTGACTAATCCCCAACAGTTTGAAACAGGACACACCTTCTCTTTTTTAATTGATGATGGCGGTGCCAGTCTCTTTCTCCATTTTTCTAATTGGAAAGCATGCATCTATAAGTTCTTTCCCAGTGTGTCTGGTATGTACGTGTGTGCACTGTCATGACAGCAACGAAAAGGTTGACAACAACCTAGTCAGCAGTTCAACTCACATACCATCAGCCTATGGAGCTCCCAGACACCACCAACCTCGACTGGAAGCAGGTAGTCATCCAGTGTCTGGAGAGCCTCCGATCCTGAACCCCCTAGCCAGAAGTCCAAGAGTCTAGTCAGCCATCCGCAACTGACCCACGCCCACAGGCTGTCCGCTGCTCACCCAAGTTCAGAAGCTGTTAATATGGCAAGCCAAACTAACATTAATTTGGCAAGCCCAATGAACATTGATGTGGCAAGCCTTTAAGTCCCAAAGGTCACTCCAGTGCCTGCTCCTCGAAAATGCTTACCATAGAACCCTCCAATTCCTTCTCTTCATAATAGCCTTCCAGAGCGCCCTCCAGTGCCCGACCCTCGTAGGCGCCTTCTTGAGTTTGCTCGAGTGTCGGCCCAGGTCCCAGAGTTTGCTCCAGTGTTGCCCCAGACCAGACCTTTTCTCCCAATCGAGAAGAGGATTCTAGGGGGGGAGGAGAAGGGTGTTGGCCTAGCCCCAGAGCACGTCAAGTCCAGGGAGGGCTCCATTTCCTTGTGTATGCCCATCGAGAGCTCCTGTACCAGAGCCCGCTCCGGTGTCTGCCCCAACCCCAGACCTTATTCCAGTGTCCTCAAGAGCGCTCACCAGAGCCTCCCGAGTGACCCCCCACAAAAAAACGAAAATCACAAATTTTGAAAAAAAAAAAAAAAAACGCTTATTTCTCATTTTGCTCGAAAGTTGTGCTGCCGACTTGTGTCACTGGGAAACCGATTGCTCCCTCATGACCTTTTCTAAACTGTATTTATGACAAAGAACTGCACAGATACAAATATTCTAACAATCTGTCTATAAACACACCTTGTGTTCTCTGTTTCTGTTTGAGTCCACTCGTGCTGCTCCGCTGCAGTCTGCGGATTAAAGGGTTAGTTCATTGAAAAATCTAAATTATGTCATTAATAAACCCAATTTAAGAACGCCAGCCATAAAAGCTTGATGAGGTCATGGGTGAGACAGGTGTTCTACTCTGGATTTAATTGTAAAGCTAGAGGTACAGCCATTTAATTAACAAGAATACTCCATTTAATCCTTCTAAAGTAATTTCAGACCCCAATGGTAGATATGTGATCGTTTCAGGCACCCTTTATGGTAATCACTAACCCTAATGCTGGGGGAAAAAACCTGCATTAAGAAATTTGTGAGCAGATATTTTTATGCATTGTGAGCAGATCAAACGTATGCCATAATAAACATTCATCGTACACGGTGCGATTTTTGCAGTCGTACGAATTCTCGTATGGTCGCAGCTCGTATCATTTGTGATGAATTACGAGCTGAACAGAGAGGCTTACGAGCACTTCCCGACCTCCCGATCATTTTTATAAACATGTCTAAAAAGTTTGTGAGCTATCGGTTTGAATTCGTGCCATTTGTTCGGTTGAACGAGCCGATTTGTTGATTTATCTGAAGTTGACCAATCACGAACTAGGAAAACCACAGAAGAAGAAAGACGAAGACGGCAGCGCCACTGCGAATGTGGACTATTGACCAGGAGGATAAACTCGCTGAAGTCTGACAGGAACAGTGAGCGCTGTATGATGTTTCTAGCAACGTATTCCAATGCCTTTTTAGTTCTCTCTCGCTCTCTCTCTCACACACGCATATGTAGTTTACAGGGACTCCATAAACGTAACGGTATTTTATAGTGTATATCCCCATACACTTCCTCTATCCATCACGGAAAATGCATGTTTAAAATTTCTATTAAATACCGTATAGTATTTTTTAAAGCCATTTGGTTTACGACGGCACAGGAATTGTCCTCACAAACCATGTTTACATTATAATACCTATTTCAGATATTTATAAACCATATACAAGAACACACACACAGGGTAACCAAACGTCCCGGTTTCCTATTGCTGAAAAATAACATGTAAGCGCAGGAAACAGTCACGGCTCGTATCAATATTTTATATGCAGTTATGAGAGAGGGAGGGCAGTTATATTAGGCGCGTTCCACTTGAAGCAGCACTGCACAGAATGATCACCTTTACCTGCATTTTTTTTTTGACAGTGTCCTCTTCATTTCAAGGGCATGAAATTCTGTGACTTATCCTAAATATCAGCAACAGAAAGTTGCTAAAAAGTTAAAAAGATTGGAAATTGGCAAATAAAATAAACAAAACTATGATAAAACAGAATTATGTATAAAACAATTTCCACAAATAAATGAAGCACTAATACTAGAGCAAAAAGGCAACGTGGAACAAGCAAAAAACAATAAAACAGTTTTATTGTTCTGTGAACACTTCAATCCTGTTCATTATTGTTTATTGGTACTGCTGTTTTGTATTGTGTTGGTTTTATTTACTTTTTAAAATTCATCTCTTGTTCTATAAAATAAATCATTTGTGATAAATAGTTTTCTGAAATAAATAGTATGTGATTACAGTCATGTCTTTTAGTGGTGACTTGTAACATTTCTGCAAATGTATAATAATTTGCAAAGCATGCAATTCAAAATATATCAGACACCAAACAATTATACAAATTATAATGTTTCAATATATATTAACAAAATATGTATCAAAGTTGTGAGAATTTGAAACATGAAGAAAAAATGGACTTGAATGTCCCTATGGACCTCTGCTGGATATACTCTATGCGTTCTATATATGCGTATCAATTTTCAGTTTCAATTTATTTATAATGCACAATTAAACACAACTACTGTTCACCAATGTGCTTCACAAAGTAAAAACAATAAAATCACAGATAAATTCAAACCAGGACACCATTGTCATATAGTATAAGACAGATCGAAGAAAAACGTTTTTAACTTAGATTTAAAAATGGGCAGAGTAGCGGCAGTTCATATTTCAGTGGGCAAACTGTTCCAGAGTCTTGGTGCCGCTATATAAAAAGGCTCAATCTCCCCTAGCCTTGAGCCTTGATCTAGGAGCCACTAAGAGCCTCAAGTTGGCAGACCTAAGAGCTCTTGTAGGTTGATGGATCAACAAAAAATTTGAAAGGTAGGATGGTACTAACCCATTTAGCGACTTAGAAAACTAATAACAGTACTTTAAATTGTATCCTTTACTGCACAGGTAGCCAGTGGAGTGACTGGAGGACAGGAGTTATATGCTCCCAGGCGAACTCCTGTCAGGGCTCTGAAAGCAGCATTCTGAACCATCTTAAGGTGAATTATGGAAGACTGACTGACTAATCCCCAACAGTTTGAAACAGGACACACCTTCTCTTTTTTAATTGATGATGGCGGTGCCAGTCTCTTTCTCCATTTTTCTAATTGGAAAGCATGCATCTATAAGTTCTTTCCCAGTGTGTCTGGTATGTACGTGTGTGCACTGTCATGACAGCAACGAAAAGGTTGACAACAACCTAGTCAGCAGTTCAACTGAGGGGTGGGTGTGGCAACAGTAGCATGCTGAACTGTTAAGTAATGTTCGTTTGGCTGCCTGGGGCTCGAGGATATAGAGCAGTGGTCACTAACCTTTTCGAGCCTAAGATCACATCCAAAGTCCAAATGTAAACCAAGATCTACCACTTGCAAAAAAATTATACAAAAAGGCCACAATGTAAGTTCTACTCTGACATTCTTGTTGCCTCTTAGTCACTAGCAAATTATTTAACTATACAAATAGTATATAACTATACAAACTATCAACTATAATTCAACATTTTCAACAGTAATATAACATTAAGTATTTCCACAGGCTTATTACTCGTATATAAACACAATAATCAGTCAATCACAGGCCTAAGCCAATAATGTACTGTTTCACTTTCCCTTAAAACATTTCAAACACTTCAAAATGGAAATACTCAGGTTATTGCAACTAGCATACAAAATATTATGACAACAGTCATCCTTCAATTCTTCAAAAATATGTTCACACAAATTACAGACCTACATTAATTTTTAGCTACATAAATTGAATAATGTAATCAAATGTAAAACAGCATCGCATGTTTGACTGTATAAATTTTTTTATACAAAAAAAAGAGAAAAGATTGTTCTATATTAAAGTTACAAAAGCTTTTTAATCAGGAGCAGTGAGTGATTTCTTTGTTGTTGCTGTTCGATTAAAATAAAGACCGTCACTTTAAGAAAATGCACTGATCCAGTGGTCTACGTTCAGCTGGCTATGTCTGCTGTAGGATACTTACCAAAACAGGCATTGTGACATGATTTTTGTGTGAATTTGTCCATTTAAACACAATACTTCAGAGAGAGCTTATATCTGCACGCATGCCGAGGCGCTGGTTTGTGCGCTTCGGATGAGCGCATGCACAAATCTTCTCACTGCGCATGCAAGCTCGTGTCCTCTGGCTCTTAAATGTTGAAACTGACAAAGCTTAAAGGAGTTTAGTTTAAACACAGATATCAGCACCCAGGTGATGACAGAATAAATTACTGCTCATATACAGCTTTCGCGTTGAACAAGAGTGAATGATTTGTCCAGGTTTTTTTTTTTTCTCTCTCTTTTTTTTGTTATGTCTGGGAAGCCAGAATGCGCATTTATTAGCTGAACTCTTTTTTTTTCTACGTGCCATTTATAGCAAGCCATATTACAGATGATATTACAGATGCCTTGTCAGATTTAAGTTGAAGCGCGTGCCGACCGTGTGTGGTGAATCGAACGGTTTGGGGTTTTTTTTAGCGAACCGTGCCATCCCTTTACCTTAATAAGGTAATGGCCTTTACCTTGCCATTACCTTAATGATCAATCAATTACAGGCCATAAAACAATCATGCCCGAGCAGATGGATATAAGTACATGTCATCACACCGGCACCCGCGTCTAAATCACTTGTATGGTCTGGTTTTCAGTCTAAAACAGTTGTGTCAAGTATAAATGTCTCGTATGTTTCGGGAGGTGCGCGCGCAGTGAGCGGAGGTTCGCACCTTTTTTTTTTCAGATTTTGAAAAATCTTTGATTCCAAGATCGACTTGTCGACCGCGATTGACGGGTTGGTAACTCCAGATATAGATGAGTGACTAACTTTTTTGGAGCAAGCATTAATATATTGTATGGACGCAACAGAATAAAATATCCTTTCTTCAAAGTGGTCCTAAAACCAGAATAAGGCATTTCTCCTATCTAAACCAGCTCTGCAAGTTTGAAATCCTCATAAGACATTGTCCATATGAAAGAGCAAGATATTCACACCTTTATCTCGACCCCCACAAGCCATACATAACTACCCCCAAAAATCCCAACCCCCTCCAGCTGAACTGAATTCAGTCTGTTTTTTGGCTATGAGTAACGATGTGTTGTCATGTTATTGGATTGAAACATGCCTGCACTCAGCAGCCCTACTCTTTTTAGCCATTATTTTCTCTCAGCCCATATTATTATTTCCACCAGACCATAATAATAACAAATTATCAATTGATATTTAATCATTACTTTTGCGAAAATCATTGATATTTGTGAACGTAGGCGTTTGCGGAAAGATTTAAGACCAAGCGGAATCCTCTGCAGCTGCTCCCGCCTCACAGCGTGCGGGACGCAGCTTCAACGTCCGCAGTTTGAATCAGCAGTGTTGGGAAGGTTACTTTGGAAATGTAATAGATTACAGAATAGGTTACAGATTACAAGTTACCCTATTTAAAATGTAATAGTAGTGTAACTTTTTCAATTACTTTATTAAAGTAATGTAACTGGTTCATTTTGATTATTTTTTGATTACTTTTAAAAATCTCTAATAAATGTTTATTTGCAACCGTTAATCCTTTTCAAACATTTACACCATGCAGGTTTAACCTTAAAGTAGAGCTCAATAATGTCAGACTTTCACCATCCTTCATCACTTGAATTAAGATGATCAAATTTGAACATCCACCACACAATGCATTTTACTTTAAGATTGATCTGAAGTTCAATGCAAATTTAAAATCACAAGAAATTGTTTAGTGAAACTTTTTTTGGAAACCAAATCTTTGCATAATTACAGGAGACAATGCTTCTAACAATAGTCTGGAAAGAAAAATAGTTAATTAAAACATAATAAATAAAAGCATATACATCAACTCAAATATGTTTATCTAATAAGCATACCTCCAATTCTGTGTACTAAACTCCTGAACAGTGTTGGGAACCTTGCTTTAAAAAAGTATTTAGTTATAGTTACTCACTACTTGCTCCAAAAAGTTAGTAACTGACTTACTCTATAATAAAAGTAACTCGTTACCAGGGAAATTAACTATTTGCGTTACTGTAAAAAAAAAAAAATTGCTTTATGTCAATTTTTTTTTTTTATTATTTCAGTTATATATTTTTTTTTAATTTCAGTTTTCACAAGTCAGTTAAAATGAGTAGAACAGACAGGTGTTCTTACATAACCTTCAATATTTATTGCACGTCAACAGACAGTTTTATCCTGCACTTCAAGTATTATATTTGTAAGAAAAGTGTTTTGGGCCACTAGCTTTGTAGATGCGTGTGTCAGAGATTACATGTACACATTACATGCACGTTCTTGCCTTTGACCACAATGAATTTGAAGTAGTGCTTATATCTCCACCTTGAAAATGCCAACTTTTCATCGGATTGCTCCTTACTCGCCATTTCTGCTGCTGCTGCGAATCTCTGTGTAGCTGTTGCGTGTGTATTGTGTGTTCGTGTGTGTGTGTGTGTTTGGCGCCGCTGGCGCTGCCGCGTGTGCCGGCATGTGTGTAAAAACACTGGCTCTGATTGGCTACCATGAAACACATGACTCTGCCTAAGCCGATCATAATCGCTTCTCTCGTTATTAGCCCACCTCCTCACTCGCTGTGTGAGCCAGGGGTGCGTTAGGATTACATAGTTTATTAAATTAATGCATAGTAACGCACCGCATTTAACGTCCAGTAATGGTTACGGCGTTGTAACGACGGGAAAAGTAATTAGTTAGATTACCCCGTTACTGAAAAAATAACGTTGTTACCTAACGCTGTTCTTTTAAACGCTGTTATTCCAAACACTGCTCCTGAAACATTGCTGCTCTTTGTATATGATGATAGTTTTCTCAAAAAAAGTTAAATGCTCATGAAGTGATTTAGAGCAGTTCTAGAGATTGTGTTTATGTGTTCATGTACAGAGGTTGAAAACACTCCGAGCTTCAGTAGGCCTATGTATAGTAAATGAAACCGCATGTCTGTTCGGCAGAACACACCACAAGATCTTTTACCAGATTTAAATTAATCAGATGTTTTAGTGAACGTTGTTATCGGAGGAGCGGCGGCGCTGATCAAGCGCTTCAGGACGCGCAGACGGGGGAAGCGAGCGGGAGCGCTCGTCAGACTCAGGAAGCGCGGATTTCGAACGCCGTTGCCTAGCATCCATCTGGCAAATCTCCGCTCTCTACCTAACAAAACAGACGAACTCCTTCTGCTCTCTCGGACAAATAAGGATTTCTCTCACTCTGCTGCTCTGTGTTTCACGGAAACCTGGATGAATGACGCCATACCGGACAGCGCGCTCCATCTGCCGGGCTTTCAGCTGTTCAGAGCGGATCGTGAATCGGAATCCACGGGGAAATCGCGCGGCGGCGGGACATGCTTTTACATCAATGAGCGGTGGTGTAGAGATGTAACTGTGTTAAAGAAGATGTGCTGTCCTGATCTAGAAATGCAGTTTGTCAACTGCAAGCCGTTCTATTCGCCGCGGGAGTTTCATTCGTTCATTCTGGTTAGTGTTTACATCCATCCGCAAGCGCACGTGAGCTCAGCTCTACAGAAACTTGCTGATCAGATCACAGAGACAGAACAACAACACCCGGACTCTGTTTTAATCATTCTGGGGGACTTTAATAAAGCCAATCTCTCCCGTGAACTGCCAAAATACAGACAGCATGTTACATGTCCCACCAGAGACAGTAATATATTGGATCACTGTTACACCACAATAAAGGATGCATTTCACTCTGTTCCACGAGCAGCTTTGGGAAATTCTGATCACTGTCTGATTCATCTTATACCATCCTACAAACAGAAACTTAAATCTGCTAAACCTGTAGTAAGGACTGTGAAGAGATGGACCAGCGAAACGGAGCAGGATTTACAATCTTGTTTTGACCTCACTGATTGGAGTGTTTTTGAAGCTGCTACCACCGATCTGGACGAACTCACAGAGACCGTAACATCCTATATTAGTTTCTGTGAGGATGTATGCATTCCTACCAGGACTTATTTAACATTCAACAATGATAAGCCATGGTTTACAGTAAAACTCAGACATCTTCGTCAGGCCAAAGAGGATGCCTACAGAAATGGGGACAGGGTCTTGTACAATCAGGCCAGGAACACACTGAACAAAGAGATCAGAGCGGCTAAAAAGACCTACGCTAAAAAGTTGGAAGACCAGTTTTCTTCCAACGACTCAACTTCAGTTTGGAGAGGACTGAGGGCCATCACAAACTACAAGACACCATCCCCTTGCACTGAGGCTAATCAACGGCTTGCTAACGACCTGAATGAGTTTTATTGCAGATTTGAAACCCCCATCACCCATTCTGACCATCTCCCTACACAACCATTAACACATCCTGCAATCCCCCGTTCCACACCTACTGCTCTTCAAATCTGTGAAGATGATGTGCGCCAGGTCTTCAAGAAGAACAAAAGAAGAAAAGCACCAGGCCCAGATGGTGTTACACCAGCCTGTCTGAAAATCTGTGCTGACCAGCTGGCCCCCATCTTTTCACAGATCTTCAACAGATCCCTGGAGTTGTGTGAAGTGCCTTCCTGCTTCAAATGCTCCACCATCATCCCTATCCCAAAGAAACTCAAGATAGCAGAACTTAACGACTACAGACCTGTGGCTCTAACGTCTGTCGTCATGAAGTTGTTTGAAAAACTGGTTCTGGGTTATCTGAAGGACATCACTGGACCCTTACTGGACCCCCTGCAGTTTGCTTACCGAGCAAACAGGTCCGTGGATGATGCAATCAACATAGGATTGCACTTCATCCTGCAACATCTGGACAAAACAGGGACTTATGTGAGGATCCTGTTTGTGGACTTTAGTTCGGCTTTCAACACCATCATCCCAACAACCCTCCAGACCAAACTGACCCAGCTCTCTGTTCCTGTCAGTGGTTTGGCTCAGCAACAAAATCAGACATCAGAAGACTACAGAGAACTGTTCGGACTGCTGAAAGGATTATTGGTGCTCCCCTGCCCACCCTTCAAGAACTGTATACATCCAGAGTGAGGAAAAGGGCTCATAAAATCACTCTGGATCCCACACATCCAAGTCATCCCATTTTTGAACTTTTACCATCTGGCCGGCGTCTCAGAGCCGCAAATACCAGAACAGCAAGGCACAAAAACAGTTTCTTCCCCCAGGCAATCTACCTCATGAACAGTTAAATGTTCCCCACTTATGCTTATGCAAACAAAAGTGCAACATCCTTACATTTATTTGTTACCCCTCCATCCTAGTACATCCCTGCATCTTTTTCAATCCTATCCCATTATCATTTATAGCACAATTGTTTATACACTTATTTATTTGGCTACATTTTTTTTAACACAAATTCCTTGTATGCGCAAACATACTTGGCAATAAAGCTCTTTCTGATTCTGATTCTGATTTCTACATGTCAAAATGAGTGAATCACTTCAATATATTTATAGAAAATTCCTAATTCTGAACATGAGTCATGTTTTTCCTGGATTCCTGGATGTTTTTCATGTTGTCTCTGGATTTATAGCAAAATATTAAATCATACATTTTCGTAAGGGTTGTGTAGTTGTCTGTCGTAGCTTCCCCTAAACCTATAATAAAATCTCATAATTTTTTAGCTAAATTACTACTGTCACATTTCAATACATAATGACATAATGATGTCATTTATATAGTATTTTGAGTGAGTATGATCAATGTGCTGTTGCTCCTTGACTAAGTGAACAAATACAAAACTACAATAGCATCTTTACAGATGAAACTGACCCGCACTGCAAACCCTGAACAGTAGTTTTGCTTCTCTGCTACAGCTGTGCGCTACAGTCCACTCCGTTCTCTCTCTCTTGCATTGATTACTCTGAGTCTGATCCAAACCATTCGGCGGAGGCGTGGAGAGCGCGCGCGCCCAACCATTGCCAGTCACAACTAACCGTTCCTTGATTTATTAGAGATGTAATTATCAAATGGCGTATTCGGAAATGATCGCTTTAGTACATTCGGCAGGCAATTATAGAATAATAATATTAAAATAGCGGGACAATTCGGCTGCCAGGCCACCGGAATTGTCCCGGTTCTCCCGATCTCCGGTCCGCGGCTGTTTTCCACAGACACGCAGAACGTGTAGGATTCATAATGTCTTTTGCGGCTTAATATTCACAGACATTAGTCCATGCTTTGATTTAAGTGTACTGACCTACTTTTTATTTATTTGTCCAAAATGTGGCATATTCTGTCTGCATTAGGCAATAGCAATCCCGTTTTTATGACTTGATTCTTTGAACCAGACTATGTTTCTACATTGCGGAAATTATAGGGCCATGTGTCTCAGAAGAAATCATTTAAATCTGTATGTGGATGTGTGCAATATTCATATATAATCCCCTATGTAATTTAAAAAAAATTCATAAGTAACTGTAATTTAATTACTCATTTTTTCTTAGTAACTGTAACTGATTACAGTTACATTTATTTTGTAATTAAATTGCGTAATGCCATTACATGTAACTAGTTACTCCCCAACACTGCAAATCAGTTTGTGGCAAATACAACTTATTGATCATAAGCCCAAAATTTTGCAAGGCAGGAAAACTTTCAGTCTATCTGAAGGAACACATATTTTATTGTAAGTTAATGCTGTTAAATAGAGATAAATAATAAAAAAACCTAGTGTATGCTATTCTTAAACTTGGAGCTCATTATACTGAAGTACAAATCCAAACACCAGAAGCAACCTACACTGTCTAAGTGTTCTTATTTTTATAAGTATGCATTGTATTTATTCATAGACTATTTGGTTGAAATAATATTTTAGTTGAAAAAGATGCTTTATTGACCAACATTTCATAGACCTTCTGTTGTTATGCTTTAAAATTCCATGCCATTTGTAATTTCTCATTTTTTTCACCTCCTAAATTAGTACCGCAGTTCTATAATGGTAAAATTTACTCAGGCCGATGGCATTTTTTATGACATTATTATTTATTCATTTTTAACTGCAGGCAGATATAGGACTATTTTATTTAAAACATATTATCATTGCATATATTTGGATCGTCTCTTATTCTGTACCTTATTTTCTTAAAGAATAAACACTTATTTTCTACAAGAATAAGCAAATAAATAATAAAAGGAAGAATATAAATTAGCCCTTATTTTCCATTTCTGAAAATAACTGGCACCTCTAATAATTATCTTTTGACTCCCCTGAAAGTGGCACCTTCCTCATTTTTTTTTTTTTTAATCCTCAGTTTAGGAGATATGCGAGCGAAAAATAGATTCAAAAAAGAAAAAAGTGGGTGCCTGTCTTAGAAAATTTAAATCAATATATTGTTTTCTGTAAGTGAGTAAACAGGATGATTTTCACATAATTTAGAAAGAAAAAATCTAGGCTCCAAGCTCCAGTTCTCAAAAATCCCGGGAACCATTGTTCTGTATGTGTTTTATGGCCTTATTCAAGTGTTTTAACATTTTTAGTTTTTCACTAACCACACATAACATTTTTCTCTCTAAAACACAATCATGTACATACATGCTGCTCAGATATTATTATAGCCCAGTTTGTGCTGATTACAGTGAGATTAGACTTTAGCCATTTAGATGTTTATAAGAAAGTGAAAAAAGCACAAATGTCAGGGCATGACAGAACTTCTCCAGGCCCCAAAAATACCCTTAGACTCCAGAGGGTTCAACTGACTTTAAAACCTCAAGGAGTTTATAAGTTGAAACCGGTTAAATGTCACAGTGCATGTTAAATAGCCTAAGTTAAATTGTATCTTATATAGTGATGTGTGTCGTGACATTCAGCCAAGTATGGTGACCCATACTCAGAGTTTGTTCTCTGCATTTAACCCATCAAAAGTGAACAAACACACTGTGAACACACCCTGAGCAGTGGACAGCCATTTATGCTGCGGTGCCCGGGGAGCAGTTGGGGGTTCGATGCCTTGCTCAAGGGCACCTAAGTCGTAGTATTGCCGGCCCAAGATTCAAACCCACAACCCTGGGGTTATGAGTCAAACTCTCTAACCACTAGGCCTCGACTTCCCCGAAGTCCGAAGACCTTGATAGCATGTTAGCATAAAATGAACAATATAATTATATATTTTTTTAAATTAACAATTTCTGTATAAAATGTGACAGCAACCTTTATATCAAACATTCTGAAATCATCCACAGCTGAGCAACGCGGGAGGAAGGTTCGGTTGTTCTGATAACATTTTGGCCCATTTCTGTTCAGCCATGCCATATCTAAGCCACATGTGGCCCAAAAGATTTGCTATTTTGGAATCATCTAGCATCCCTGTCTCTGGTAAACCTTGGTCATCTTTTTTTAACAGTGTTTATGTATGTCATATATGCATTTTTTGCTTCGAACACCTTGATTAGTTGGTTGAAATGGGTTTGATTTGTTTGGGAACCTATACTCTGCAAGATTTTTTTGAAACCCTATTGTTTTATAATATCATGGATTTGTACATTGATGCAGGTTTCTGCATCTCTAAATGAGCAAACAAACATGTATCAACAACATAAAATGTTAATCATATTTTATTTTGACAATTAGCTTAATGTTTTTTGACTCATTTTCAACTCATTTCCATTCTTCAGAATCTCTTTCAAGGACATCTGTGGAATGTGTTCTCTCCAACACTATTAAAAAAAACAAAGGAAATATTAGTCCACACAGGCAAAGTAGCACATCACCATCACCATTGTGAAATTTACACTGCTAGGTTTAAATGTGAAAATCACCTACAGGTAGAGCTGTAATCGGGCCATAAAAGTAAGGCCCGACAGGACCCGGGCCTGACAGGTTTCGGCCCAATTCCGACAAGTACATTTTGATTGACAGCTTTTTAAATCCCCAACCCGTTTACAGCCCGACATTATTCAAATATGGGCGCACACACAGCTCTTTTGCCTTTTGTCAAGAATGCGTCACATATACATGTTTTAACATAATTTATTCATAACTAACGTAAACTAGAGCACTTGGAAGTTGGAATAAAGAAATAAAAGAAGTCCTCTGTAACCTCTTAACATCTCAGCACTCTAAATAGACATAGGCTCATTAGCTTATAAATAGACCTACGCACCAATGAAAAAGAGTCTTTTTTAACAAATTAAATTAAGATACATTTTAAATTAAGATGGGTATTTGGCCATAACGAAATCATACCCCATTTATTGCATCAAAGTTTGTCAACCATTTTATAATCTCCTTTTAAAGGGCAGAATACCCCTCTGTATTACTGCATTACCTTTTTTAATAATGGAGTAATTTAATGTGTAATAATAAAAAAAAAAAGTAATTCAAGTATAGTTACGAGATGATGTGTCTATACGTTACTGCTACATTACATTGTTGACAGAATGCAGGGTTTTATAATCTAGATATTGTATAAAGGATGTAGCACACGCACTGTTGAGTCAAGTGCCAGTGGATTAGACACCTGTTCCTGTGAGACACGATGCAACAAAGTTCAGTGCAACATGGGCAAGTGCTCGTGTGTGTGTTTGTGTGGGTGGGGTGTGCGTGAATAAAATGATTCACATGACTCCCACAAAATAGAAATATCTAAACATAAAATATCTAAAACAAAGTAACATAAATGATTATAAAATATAAAGATTAACAGCTGGAAGTGTATGCGAAGTTTCTATTTAGGCTGTAACACATCTTCGCAGCGATGAGCAATGGCGTGCTGAAATTTGTGTGCTCACGAATCTTCTCGTTATAACAAACGAATTGTAGAAAATATGAAATAATCATTATGCATATATTTATTGTGTTATAACAGATTTTTGAGATTCTGATTAACTAAGATGTCTTTTAGAGATTATAAATGCAGAGCTGTTTGCTGGCATTCTGCCAAACCACGCACGCAGCAGCCGCTTTCTTTAGTTAAAAATAAAAGCGTTCTGTGAATGTTAATGCTTTTAATAACAAATATTTATCTGGAGCGTGCATGCTGGGATTTCATACATTTCATGGAGAAAAAAGAACTAGTAATGTAACTAACTATTAATTACTTTTGAAATAAAGTAATCAGAACAGTAACGTGATTATTTTAAAAGTAGTAGTAATCTGTAATGTTACTAATTTTCAGAGTAACTTGCCCAACACTGCTCCTGAGTGCACCACTTAAATGGGCCAGGGCATGGAACAGAGTGATCACACTAATTAAACAAATCAGAATTTGGGGGTCAAATATGCTTGTCACTTTTCAGAAAACCTTCTGTGAGTATACCCTACAATAAACATCTAACCATGTTGCTTCCCAGTTGTCTTGGAGACCATCCACAGGTGAATGTAGAATCCAGGTGGTCTTTATTACATCCTTGGTGCATCCATCTTTGTTATCCTGGAAGATCTGGCCAGTGAATGCACTACACGAGCCTATGCAAAATAAATAAATAAATAAATAATTCAAACATTTTAATTGTCAGTTAAGTGATCTAAGCATCCTTTAAACAAGACGTGTATTTGATAAACAAAGCTTCATAACTTTTACACTTTTCAGAGTAGATTTTTTGAATAATATACTTTTTTTTGTCTTAATGCACTGAAGCAATAATTGGCTAAACCAGGGGTGTCCAATCCTTTTCAGGGAGGTCCACTGTTCTGCGGATTTTAGCTTCAACCTCAATTAAACATACCAAAACCAGCTAATCAAGGGTTTACTACTCGGGTTAAAGCAAAAAATTAAAAATCCTTAGCCTGAACATTTTTTTTTTCCCCGGGGGTTGTGGGGGTGGACACATACACAGGGTTATTTGTCAAACAAAAAAAGAGTTACAGATTATGGTGTAAGCACCAATAACAAGAAAGTTTACTCAGTACTATGTGGTGCAAACACAGGTTTCACGAGTTCACACTTACATATAATTAGCTGAAGTATTATAATGCATTTTTGTAATCAGTGGGCAACCAGGGCAGATAACTGACTGAGAGGACCCATGAAGCCTCTGACTGGAAATCAAGACTCAGGACGACGGACATGTAGGTCCTCTCAGTTGAGCAGATAAACAGGCTTTGGGCCACCGACAAAAAGGAATCAATACTCCCACAAGCACTATTCTCAACGGCATCAGACGGATAACGCTCGCCGGCCGGGGAGCGGGTAGAAAGGAAAACCCGACTGCGTGGGCTCTCGCAGCATTCGATGAGAGATCAGGACTCAGAACATCGAACGGGTAAGCCTCACCAGGCGGGGGGAAAAGATTTGGACAGAGTTTGACGGGAGGTGGAGACTCTTGTCGTCGTAAAGCAAGCACCATCACCCGTCAAACAGGAACGAAAAGTTAGGTGGCCGTGAGACTCTCGCCGACGTCCCGTGGGAGCTTAATACTCAAGGCACCGAACGGGTAAGCCTCGCCGACCGTAGAAAGGAAAAGGTTAGGTTGTCTAGCCGGGAGGCTCTCGCTAACGTCCGATGGGAGTTCAATACTCAAGCCATCGAACGGGTAAGCCTCTCCGGACGTAAGACGGAAAGGGTAAAGTTGTGTTGCCAGGAGGCTCTCGTCGGCGTCCGATGGGAGCTCAATACTCAAGGCATCGAACGGGTAAGCCTCGCTGACTGTAGGAGGAAAAGGTAAGGGTGTGTAGCCCGGAGGCTCGCGCCAGCATCCCATGGGAGCTCAATACTGACGGCATCGGATGGGTAAGCCTTTTTTGACCAAAGGATGAATAAAGTTGTCTAGCTGTGAGACTCTCACCAACATCCGACGGGAGCTTAATACTCACGGTGTCCAATGGGTACGCCTCTCCGACCATAGAAAGGAAAAAGTAATGTGGTCTAGACGGGAGGCTCTCACCGACGTCTGATGGGAGGTAAATACTCACAACATCAAACGGGAAAGCCTCTCTGAACGTAAGACGGAAAGGTAGAGTTGAATGGCCAGTATTTGGCCAGGCAGTGAAGGAGGGTTTTTTTTTTTGAACGGAAAAGGCAAAGGTTGGCTCAAACGGGAGCACTCTTGCAGAGCCTGACAGGGGTTCAATACTAAGAACAATGTGTTTCTCTAAAGGATATTAATTGCATAATTGTTCAACAAATCCAATGAGCTGCTTCCGATAACAAGTCAGAAAATCTTGGTGCAGTCATTGTATTTGGAAAATTGAGTGTACAAAAAATAAATTGAATTGTGCCAGTTTATCGCCAATGTATCAGCGATATGGTCATTGTCAATCGTCATCTTGTTAGCGCGTGAGCTCGACTATACGTATCGACGATGTAATCGTGCTTGGGTGGTGTAAGAGAGAGACTCTGTTCTTGTCATGACATTACTTTTTGCTGTTTTAAACCATGCAGGTGAAAGAAAGAGAGCCTATGGAATCACCGATAGTCTAAAAGAATATATACTTTCAGATGTACTAATAAACTGATGTTAAATATAAAATTACTATATTTAAAACAGCTAGTTCATATAATCGGGTACTACTGTCATCTCATGTGTCTTGTGAAAAATTTGCCGCATCTGCACATGGAAGTTATCCATCTAAATGATCTGCAAATCGGTCAATGGTGAAAACAATAGTGGATTTCATTTAAAGTTCAACAATAAAACCCTAATATGGACGTAAACAAACGTGTTAAATATAGTATTCAAAACAGATAAGTTCATATATTTGGAGTAAAGTTTAGTTGAAACTGATGCATTGGTCGTACGCGCTCCGGACCATGCGCCTCATGATGAGACCGACACACCACCACAGAAACAAGAATGAGATGCATTCTAACATAACTGTATTAAACTAAACTGTAGCATTACACTCAGTTAGTGAGGCTTGTTTAAAATATTGCGCATACCAGATTACTTGATAAAGCACAATGAAATACCTTGTATCTGCAGACGATGTACGTCTGTTTGTGGATTGAGACTTCTTCACCACCTACGGGCTCAAATCATCCTTGCAAGCATGGGCAAGCGCGAAATGGAATAACGGAGCAGTTTGGTAGCCGAATTATAGTAGGCCACCTAATAATGATAATAAAATACGTAATAGTATTACGTATCGATTAAAATCAAGACGATATTAGGGTCATTCTCCTATCATCACCACCTAGGATGAATAGGCATATTTATGAAGCGG
This sequence comes from Carassius gibelio, assembly GCF_023724105.1. Taxonomy (NCBI): domain Eukaryota; kingdom Metazoa; phylum Chordata; class Actinopteri; order Cypriniformes; family Cyprinidae; genus Carassius; species Carassius gibelio. The sequence goes on from NC_068374.1 coordinate 9,256,507, forward strand.
AGGTGATGTCGACTTTTGCCAGAAGAGAACCACGTCCCATGCAATGATGATTTTTTTTTCAGACGATTATGTTTGAAAACGGCGAGTTATGCAGAGCTGAAAGGAATCGATTAGGAGTTCTGACCCCGGAATTATCTCCATGGCTCCATGGCTAATGCAACTGAGAATGTGGGGCATTGAAGCTGATCATGCCACCTGATTCAAATATTCCACCAACGTTAAATAGTAATGACTTTATGAATTTCTTCACTGATAAAATAGATAACATTAGAAATACAATAGCGAATGTAGATTCTACAGCATCTAACACTTCAGTTTCATCCATCGCACCCAAACATAAACTGCAGTGCTTTACAACCATAGGACAGGAGGAGCTAAATAAACTTATCACTGTATCTAAACCAACAACATGTTTATTAGATCCTGTACCCACTAAATTACTGAAAGAGCTGTTACCTGTAGCCGAAGAACCGCTTCTCAATATCATTAACTCGTCGTTATCTTTAGGACACGTCCCAAAACCATTCAAGCTGGCGGTTATCAAGCCTCTTATTAAGAAACCAAAACTAGATCCTAGTGTACTGGCAAATTATAGGCCTATTTCAAATCTTCCATTTATGTCTAAAATTTTAGAAAAAGTTGTGTCTGCTCAATTGAGCACCTTCCTGCATAAAAATGATCTGTATGAAGAATTTCAGTCAGGTTTTAGGCCCCACCATAGCACAGAAACTGCACTTGTTAAAATTACAAATGACCTGCTCCTTGCGTCAGACCAAGGCTGCATCTCATTTCTAGTCTTACTTGATCTTAGTGCTGCGTTCGACACCATAGATCATGACATACTCATAGATCGATTACAAAACTATACAGGTATTCAAGGGCAGGCTCTAAGATGGTTTAGATCCTACCTGTCCGATCGCTACCATTTTGTTTACTTAAATGGGGAGTCATCTCATTTATCATCAGTAAAATATGGAGTGCCACAAGGATCCGTCCTAGGTCCCCTTCTATTTTCAATATACATGTTGCCCCTTGGTAATATTATTAGAAAATACGGAATTAGCTTCCACTGTTATGCTGATGATACTCAGCTATATATATCAACGAGACCAGATGAAACTTCCCAATTATCTAAGCTAACAGATTGTGTTAAAAATGTAAAAGATTGGATGACAAAGAATTTTCTCCAATTAAATTCGGATAAGACGGAGATATTAATTATTGGACCAAAAAACACTACACAGAATCTTGTAGATTACAATCTGCAACTAGACGGATGTACTGTAACTTCCTCTACAGTCAGAAATCTGGGTGTTATATTAGACAGCAATTTGTCTTTTGAAAATCATATTTCCAATGTTACAAAAATTGCATTCTTCCATCTTAGAAACATTGCCAAGCTACGAAACATGTTATCTGTTTCTGATGCAGAAAAGCTAGTTCATGCATTCATGACCTCTAGACTGGACTATTGTAATGCACTTCTAGGTGGTTGTCCTGCTTCTTCAATAAACAAGCTACAGGTCGTCCAAAATGCAGCAGCGAGAGTCCTTACGAGGTCAAGAAAATATGATCATATTACCCCAATTTTACAGTCTCTGCACTGGCTACCTATTAAGTTCCGCATCAGTTACAAATTATCATTACTTACCTATAAGGCCCTAAATGGTTTAGCTCCAGCGTACCTAACTAGCCTTCTACCACGTTACAACCCATCACGCACCCTAAGGTCACAAAACGCTGGACTTTTGGTAGTTCCTAGGATAGCAAAGTCCACTAAAGGAGGTAGAGCCTTCTCACATTTGGCTCCCAAACTCTGGAATAGCCTTCCTGATAATGTTCGGGGTTCAGACACACTCTCTCTGTTTAAATCTAGATTAAAAACACATCTCTTTCGCCAAGCATTCGAATAATGTATCTTTTTAATTGTGAGTGTAGTTGCATCTGATCAAAGGTGCATTTTTATTCATTAGCTTGGGTTAAACTAATTTTACTTTGTTGGATCAGCAGCTATGCTAATGATGTCTGTATTTTGTTTCTATGTTTTGCCACGGGATTCACATCCCGTGGTAACTAGGATTTACACAAGCTCCAGTCTGGATCCAGAACACCTGAGAAGAGATGATGCTGACCCTCAGAGGACCTCAGATGATGCTAACCCTGAATGAACAAACAGAACTTATCATATAATAACTTAATTAATAATATTGATAGTTCATCGTCTAGCTGACTACGTCTTGTATTATTATTATTTTTTAGTTTTTCTAAAATCCTGTCAAATGTGCACAAACTACTAGCTACTACTAAATATTGTAGAAACATAATTTTCTGTAAAGTTGCTTTGTAACGATTTGTTTTGTAAAAAGCGCTATACAAATAAACTTGAATTGAATTGAATTGAATGAACCCTTGTTGGAATTCACGTCGCATATTGGGGAAAGCTGAACAGCTTATTTCAGTGAAATGGCTTAACGTAATGAAAATCTGAAAAATTGCAACCTTTGATGTGCATATTTAAGGCATTTTTTTATTTTATTATTATTTTTCTCTCAGGCGCTGGCTGCTGTGGCAGGGGGAGATACAGAAAAGGCTCCTGCGGGAGCAGACACTGCTGCGGCAGTGAGGAGATACGGAAAACAGAGAAGTAAAGGGGAGCATGAGAAGAGGAGGAGAGATAGCTGCTTTGCACGCGGAGCTTGCTTTGGCTGCTGTAGTTGTTGAAAGTGAAACAGAAAAAAAGTGAAAGTGAAAGTGACATGACATTCAGCCAAGTATGGTGACCCATACTCATAATTCGTGCTCTGCATTTAACCCATCCAAAGTGCACACACACGCAGCAGTGAACACGCACACCCGGAGCAGTGGGCAACCATTTATGCTGCGGCGCCCGGGGAGCAGTTGGGGGTTCGGTCCCTTGCTCAAGGACACCTCGTTCATGGTATTGCCGGCCCGAGATTCGAACCCACAACCCTAGTGTTAGGGGTCAAACTCTCTAACCACTTGGCCATGACTTCCCTCTCCTTGGCTGTGGGAAGAGTAGACGGGTTAGTAACATTTGATGGGGCTACCTAAAAAATGAATGCGTAGCCTACTGTGTTGCCAGCTTAGCAATTGGTTGCCTAATTTGACAATTCCTTAAGCCTTGTCCACATTAGTACGTTCCTTTTGGAAAAGCCTAATTCCTCTTGTTTTGGCCTTCCGGCCTTTTTAAACAGCCTCCAAAATGGATACATTTGGAACACTGGTTTCACATTGTAGTTTAGCCTGTGGAAACAGAGGCTTCTGAAAACTATGAATATCATTTAGTCTTGTAAAACATACCAATAGACATGATTATGGCAATAACATTAATTGCAGTTATGTGCTATTCACTTCCAAGCAGTTTCTAAAGATATTTACTTGCATGCTTTTCATATTACAGTCCTAGAAAGACAACAGAATTTTACTCACACTTGCGGTCCTGCGGCAAAACGAGGGTAGTTAATGGTGAAATATGTCCCTAAATAAATTGGTCCTGCCAGAATAATTGCATGAAACTTATGTCTGTATAACCTCAGTGAGGTTTAAACATGCACGGTAAGACAGATAATATCTTTGGACATTTCAGTGTGGATAACGACTCTGGAAAAAATGCCTTGGCTTCATGGTAAAAATGGCATCGTCATCCGACAGAACTAAGTCATAACCTCATTTAACAAACTTTAAGCCACCTTCCACGGTACACGACATTTGGACACAATTATCGCATTTCTCCCTCTAGCGGCAGTCGTGCAGAACTTTCAAACTGGTCGTGCAGCAACTGTTACCTTGGCATGTACACCATGGTGAAATTTATAATTTGAATGAATATAATGTATGAATACAGGGAGAGGCTAGCTGTAGTAAAAACTAAGGTGCGGGCTGTTTGAATGCCTGCTGCTGCTGCGATACCAGCGCTCGAGGAGAGCCCGGTCTTGATCGGATCAATCGTGGTGTCAAGCGAAGCGAGCTCGGGCTTTGCACGGTCTATTGGCCGCGACGTGTGGCTTGGGAAGAGCAGCTGTCGCGATGACGTTTGATGGTGCTCAACTGCCGTGTTTAATGATCATGGGTATCAGCAAAAGTAGCAGATCTGAAAAATCCCCGGTATGGATCTCCTTGCTGGAAGGAAAATTGGGTCTGTGATAAGATGACAGACAGACCGTCAGTGGAGACAGGTAGGCTAATTCAGCTGTATTTATACCCTAAGTTTGATTAACCTAAGTGGCTCCACCTGTGCTAATTAGGATAAGTATCTGACATGCTCCTCCCGAACCTTGTTATGAAACTACACAACATTTAGCTTTTTAACTTTTTTTTTTAACAAGTTTTTGATATCAAGTTTTGCTGGTTAGCTTTGACCTGGACAG